>NC_060125.1:238846481-239149398 GCF_021461395.2 Schistocerca americana | reverse complement strand
GCAGACGATAAAATGTCATCACTAGATTCAAATGAACAGAATGAAACGAGTGAAGTGTCGCGTAGCTTGCGGTTATGTACGATAATTAGTAGGGCTGAGACACCAATCGAAACAATTGTAGAAAGTGAAGTAGGAAATCTTACGGACTTTAGGGCCTCACACCATAATGTTACCGGTACTGAACTAGACAATGCCAGCATAGTTTCTGCCACTAGTACTCGTAGCCATATACCGGTTACAAGGGAAGCAGGTGAAACCAATTCAGGGGTAGTGACAGACGATGTATTCAAACAGCTACTGAGTCAAATAAGTCAAATGATTCAGGTCGGAAATCGCCAATTGAAAGAGGAAAATCGCCAAATGGTGAATTCCATTAAAAATGATTTGAATGACGAAAGTCGTCAAATGAAAGAGGAAAACAGACAAATATTAGCCTCGCTTGAAGATAAACTTTCTACAGTAATTGAAGATAAACTTTCTACAGTAAGCGAAGAAATAAAAACTGTTAGAGAAAACGTAGCCAAAGAAGTAGCAAAGCAAGTTAAGGATGCTGTTTCTCAAGTGCGAAGTGGAATAATTTTCGAACTAAATGACACTTTAGCTACCACGCAAAGCGAGATAGCTGATATCCGAAACGCAACCAAGAATCTTGACTCCACTGTAACCACGGTTAATCACAGGTTAGACAGAATAACTATGCAGGTACAAAAGCTAACCGAGGGAATGTCAAATTTGACTCTGGAAACTGAAACGAAAGTAAAGGAGAGACCTGGCAGTCATAAGAGAGAATTTAGAGAAAAGTATGAGAACTGGATTGCTGGAAAGGACAAATTTGTCGAAAAAAATTAACAAAGACCTAGTAGAGACTGTGAAAGCAACCACTCTAGGTATCTTGTCAGCTCCTGGAAGCTCCGGAGAGACCATAATGTCTGAACTCGGTAGCATTAGGTGTACCCTTCAGCAAGAATTACCAAATTGGAAGCAAGAGGTGACGGAACAGCTAAATAACCTGAAGGCACAAGTGAGTAGTAGTTCCCGAATACAGAGACCGAATTATCCTAATTCTATAGCCTCAGAGGAAGAAGATGAATAATTTCGGGAATTCCGAATACCTGTTGTATCTAATGAACACACTTCACCACCACATATTCCAGCTAGTCACCGAAACCAAGAATCTGACTCAGTAGTAAAAATGATGAGGGAAGAAAGCATGATAAAGCATCGAGTTTTTCAAACCTTTAGTCCGTAAAAACGAAATATCCACCCAATTATTTTCCTTCGTGGATTCTCTGGCATTTTTTCTAATTCGTGGACTGATAGACAGCGTATCCAATTTGTTACCGGATATATAGGTGGCGAATCGGCAATATGGGGAACCGAAATGGTTGATAAGTGTCGAACGTATGAGGAGTTTGAGCACTGTTTCCTCAGCAAATTTTGGAGCGAAGGTGTTCAGAAGCGCCTTCGTAAAGAAGTCTATAATGCAGAACAATTTGACCCCAGGAATAGTAGCCTGAGAAAGTACTTCGAAAAATATCTTGGCAAAATCAGGTATTGGGATAACCCTAGTAATGGTAAAGATGGAATTATTATTCTCAAGTCTAAATTACCCATATCGATTCGTGAAAAGCTGATAGCCATACCAGATGATGATCGAGATACCTTTCTGTCGATATTAGATTCCATAGACCTGATCTATGAGGAAATGAGAGCTAACAAACCGCGGAATACGCCGCTCAATTCTTGACCACAACATTACGAGAGTAACGGCTATGAAAAGCCAAGGAACAGTTACAAAAATAGTAACGATTGGCAAAACGGAAATAAAGGCAATGGGAATAGACATAATCAACACAACCGACTCAATCCCGTGTATAACACGACTGGTAATCAGTACGGCAATCAACCGTACAAGCAGAAGTTTGGAAATGGTTTCAGTCAAAAAGGTTGGCAACAGCAGAGCGGCTCGCAATGGAATGCACCATACTCGCGCAGCCAACACTCAGATTAGGGGCAGCAACAAACAGCTGATAACGCCCACTCATACCAACGCAACTCCGCGCCTAGTAAAAATTAAGCGCAGGGAATGTACAGAAACACACAGTTTAACGACAAACCACAGTGTGAAGATGGATTTCACAGTAACAATTCTGGAAATCATAATAGTAATAAAAATCATCAGACCCCGCGAAGGCATTACAATCCCCCTGTATTTTTCGCAAACGCGGAAGATAGTAACACGTATTGGACACCAGAACAAACGCAGCAACATTTTGACACAAGGTTTGTGCATAACAGCAATTTTGTTCCTCAGTGTTCTCACAATGTAAGATTGGTCGAACTTTCTAATGATGAAGGCCAATCAAAACCACACAAACAGGAAAACTAAGTTCAGCATCTGAAAGCTCCCTAAGTGATGCCGTGAGACAGAATGGGGGCGACCACTTCGACGGAGAGACTAACCATGACGTACTTGTACTGAGATACAATGACGGGATGGACATGAGACAAGAATTATTACAAGAGAAAGAGACGACCTACGGCGATGAACCGATAGATGACCAAGTGCAAGCTATGACAAAACTTCCTATAGCTGGAATTTTGACGACTGTAATCCTAGATACAGGTACAAATATTAATGCCATGTCCTTATGTTTCTATAAGCAAATTAGTACATTAATTAAAATTTCAACATTACCCTTCCAAGGATGTTCAATAACAGGAGCCATCGGCTCCCAGGCACAAAAGATCAGTATACAAGCTTGGGTACCACTGGAGATTCAATCAATACCCATCAAATGTATTTTCCTCGTTGTCAAGAATTTGGCAGTGCCATGTCTCTTGGGAATGGATTTTCTACGACGATACAGAGCCCGAATAGATCTTCATACAGGCATTTGCACACTGTTAGTACATCAGACAGAAGTTGCACTGGAGTTAGTGAAAGAAAGAGAAAAAAACTTTGGCACTTGTAATAGCATTAGATTACAAAGGATAAGCAGAAAACCTCCTTGTCGTAATCATTTCAATTTGTTCTATGGTAACTGTGATACATTTAATGATACAATAACAGTCAGTGACTTACCCTCTCAGCAGGAAATAACCAATAAGACTGCAGAATCAACCGAGTTAACCGAACCTCAGCGACAGGAATTATTCAATTTGTTGTCACATTATATCAGCGTGTTTCCAAAACGTCCTGGTATTATAAAAGACTATGAATATACTATGGAAGTGGTGCCGCACCAAACTTTCTGTCGCACGACATATCCCATACCGTATGCAAGAAGGGAAGCAGTTCGTAATGAAATTAAGAAAATGCTGAACTGGAAAGTCATAGAGTATTCTAATTCGCCATATAGTAGCCCCTTGTTGACGATTTTGTAACAGGATAACACCGTACGACGCACGAAACATAAATAAAATTGTTGTGCCAGTATGAACGAGACCTGAATCGATTGAAGAACACCTGCAGAGATTTTATGGAATTAAATATTTGAGTAGCATAAATTTGAAAACGTCATTTTGGCAAGTGAGACTAAATCCTAACTCACGAAAGTATACGGCATTTATCTTCGCCGGTAGATCTTATCAATTTCAGGTCATGCCTTTTGGATTGAATGTTAGTTCTGGAGTGTTCATCTCTGCCCTAGATCATGTTATTGGTCCAGATCTTATTGATGAAGTCACTCTCTACGTTGATGATCTTTTAATTGCAACTAAAACCTGGGAAGGCCACGTTGAACTAATACAGAATGTGTTTCAGTGATTCCTGGAATACAGAGTCACTGCCAACTTGGAAAAGTCACACTATGGCCGAGCCGAAATCAAATTCTTAGGACACGTCATTGCATCTGACGGAAACCGTCCTGATCCGGCTAAGCTAAGAGCAATTAAAAATTTTCCTATCACATCTTCAAAACGACAACTTAAAGCTTATCTTGGACTCGCTTCATTCTTCAGAAGATTTTTATCAAAACAAGTAATGAACAACCCTGATTTATTGAAATTGTTAAAGAAAAATACTCAGTGGAATTGGACTGACGACTGTCAAAAGGCATTCCTCGATATCACAGAAGCTTTGTTAAATAGCAACATTCTTTATCATCCAGATATGGAAAAGGAATTTGTGTGTCATCTGACGCATGTTTTTGGGGGTTAGGCGCATGTCTCTTCCAGATCCATGAAGCCAATGGAAAACCAGACATCAGAGTAATTAGTTTTGCTACTAGGGTTCTTACAGAAACTGAACGAACCTATTCTGTTACTGAGTTGGAAGCTCTTGCAGTAGTTTGGGCTTTCAAGAGATTCAACTACTACATCAATGGCAAGAAAATCAAAGTATGTTCTGATCATCAGGCTTTAGTTTTCTTCTGACGTGTAAACTCATACATCCTCACTTAACAAGAGGTGGTGTATTTTCTTACAGGAATATGACTTCGAAATAATCTATATAAAATGCAAAGATAACATTATTGCAGATGCTCTATCTTGCATGCCTGAAGGCTCTTTGGACAGTACTGAACTTTTGGAACAAATGTCAAATTACAGAATTCTTTTTATGAAGGATCCAATACATCGGAAATATTTTCTTGATCTTTGTAACCAGATTGTCCAATTGCAGGAAACTGACCCAAAATGGAGAGGTGTGAAACAGATCCTCAAAACTAATCCTACCCATCGCATGTGCAAATATTACAAATTGCATAATCAAGTTCTTTTCCACCGAACATCATTGTCATCAGAAAATTGGCTAGTATGCATTCCGCAGGAATATGTAGAACACTTACTCTGGCAAACACATATTTTGTGGGGACACTTTGGTCCAGAAAAGTGTAAGTGTAAAATAGCAAAGTACTGCTACATCCCTAACCTTCATAGCAGAATTCACAAACTATCCAAACACAGTATCATTTGTCAAAAGGCAAAACCTTTTAATATTCCGAATATACTGCCTTTGAATCCTATTATCACAGAGAAACCTAGACAAATCCTAGGTATAGATTTGGCAGGACCCCTCCCACGACGTCATGGAGGACTAAGGTACCTTGTAGCTGTCATTCATCTATTTACCAAGCATTTGAGATTGTACGCTATGAGATCTGCAAACACTCAACTAATCGTCAATCGTTTAGAACGTGACTACTTTCCTAGATTCAGAAAACCTGAATCAATTCTCTCAGACAATGGGTCTAACTTTGTCTGCAAAAGATGGAGACTTTTCCTTGCTAGTCATCAAATTAGGCAAATCCTTACCTCCAAGTTTAGACCGCAGTCGAACCGACTGAGCGGGTGTTCAAGGAGTTTAATCGTTTTTTCGTACGTATATACCAAATCAGCAGACTCGCTGGGTTGACTTTGCATCACCTTTCGAGGAAATTGTGAATAATCTACCACACCTGTCTACTGGTTTCACTCCGAGTGAGTTGATGTCTTCTGACCAAGAGAAAAATGAATGGGTCAATTCAATTCCTAAGTGTAATAACACAAGCGCTAGTTTGGACGCCAGAATAAGACAAGCTCTAACAACATTGACCACCCAAGCCAATTTACGCAAGAAGGCATATGACAAACATATTAATAAGGTGTTAACTTATAACGTAGGCGAAAAGGTCTTGCTAAAAACACACTTTAAACCATCGTTGCTCTTACGCAAAAATCTAAAATGGCAAAGTCTTTTTGAGGGACCTTACAAGATCCTTCGTATAACGCACACAAGTTGTTATCTGATTTCTGATCCCGCGAATGGGAAAATAAAAGGGTTATACCATCACTCTGATCTTAAAAAGTATCATGCTACAGAATAAGTCAAAAGGAAAGCTTAATAATGGCAAGAGAAGGTTAGCCGCTAGTGACTAAGAGACAACTGATCTGACTATGTAAAGAAAAAAAATGCTTAGAATAAATTACACGACAATGAGTCTATCTTGCTATACAGCAGAGAATTTAAAATATGTTATCTTGAGCCATAATTTAAGTACAGACAAGCTGATAAATAATTTTAAAAAATCTTGTTTAACAAAGAAAGTGATCAACTCCAAGAACTTTTGTTTTAAGATTTAGTTTTAAGGAGATAATATTTAAGAGAGAAAAATGAAATATAAAGCGAATGATGTGCCTAACAAGCTGGCTTCTGTGATGTGAAATGCTAAAGAAGTGAAAATAAAATATAGTATGTAAGAAATTTTTTTTAAGTTCAAGGAGCAATGATCGAGAAACGAAATTTATTTTCGTCAAAGACAAGGGTCGCTTGACAATTATTGGTTCCTGATCCCACTACAAAGGAAAACAAGTAACTAGTTTCTAAGTCAGCTATGTCTAGATTAAGTTCTAATGTACATAAAAATCTGGAACAGGTTCATCTCTGCATTAAAATAACGTAATGTTTACGAAGCATGTGGGGAACTTGGAAGTACCAACTTGGCCACGAAAGCGCTCTCCTTCAGCTAGATAAACAAAGTACCATTAATTGTAATTGCAATACGCAGGCCAGATACATTCAAAGCTATAAGTGAAGTATATACCAAGTATAAGAGCGTAAGTGACAAGGGCAATGCAATGATGAATTAAGGTCATATATAGAGGTCAATGCAGTGTAATGCAAGCAGGCGTCAAGGCGAGAATAAAATGACAATGAAACAGCTGGCAAAACAGCGCAACTAGTTCTTAATTGGAGTGCATACGCAGATGTAGAGCACAAAGGAAAATTAATTTCTAAGTCATAAGGAACAAGAAGTTGTTTGCTAGATTTCTTCTTCTATGTACTATTATATCTATGTCTTTCTTCTGAATTTGTGTAAATATCCTAACCCACCTAAACCTGTCCCGTAGACTTGATGTCACAGATTGAGAAATGCGGTTGACGTGAGAGGCTGGTTTGGCATACGATTTTCAAAAGGAAACGCGTGAACGAAATCGGGAAAAGCTAGTTTTGAAACGTCTTTATTTTTCCTTTTAAAGTCAATCCGAGACGCAAACCGAGATCGCGATAAGGAATTTGAATATTTTCTTGAATGGTGTTCTGTTCTGATGTGAGAGGGTGATCAAATGTGACTGATTGATCCTCACATCTAGTAAAAAGAGAATTTTTGTTGAAATGACAGTGATAACTTTAATGAATCCAATGAATAGAAAGATCGATTCAAATGAATTAAAATAATAATAATAATAATAATTGCTAACAGATCGGAGAAACTAATGTATTGTGACTGTGAACTAAAAGCATAATTAGTCTTAGAGAAAGATGATGAACAATGTAAAGTGAAATGTTAAGGTAGTTACCAACAAAGCAACAGAAATTGAAATGGAAATGATAATCAAAGCTCTCAATTAGCAAGCTTCAAAGTGAGACAAACTACTTGATTATAAACTGTAAAAAAATTTGTGTACATAGTAGTGTATAAGTGAAGGCTTAAAATGCTGTGCAAGTCTGCCACAGACACGAAGCAATGCGTCGTTGTTATAAGTAAGTGATAATTTCATTCACGATGAAGATAAAATGTGTTAAACGTACAGATAGGCTGACGGACAGTGATAGTCCTGTTGTGTAACCGAAGGCGGTGATGTGATTAAGTGCAGTGCATCGGAAACCAAGTGCAAGTGTTAGCTGCTTTGCAAAGTGCGAGCGCTAGCCTACCTTAAAATCGTCAAAATCGGCTGGAAAATGTGGAGACAGGGATGGTTTCAATGGAGTCCCTGTCCCTGGTAATCCTTGTCCCTCCGCACCAGCTCAGTAAACCACAAAATACCACAACACCATCGACGCACGGAACCGTCCACGGAAAAGCTGAAATACCGCAAGGAGGATAGTGAACGCCTCGAGTTGCGATTCATCTCTAACAATCAGCCTGTGCCAATGTCCATCGACACAGCAAATGCGTTAAATTTAAAGTGATATACCAGCACAGCAGTCCCGCTGCAGTTCGACGAAACGGACTTTCCATGAAAGCCGCTCCCAAAATAAAAGACTCTTATATGAGTTCACAACATATCACATACTATGCTAATGTTATATCCTGTGAATAAAATGCAAATAGCCAAACCACATGCGAATAGTGACAAACTCAAATTACTATGAATCTCAAGTCCTAAAGTTAGATTTAAGCTTAGTTTTTAGACTAATGGTTATTTATATTTTTTGTTACATGTAACGTGTGTACCTAATGTGCGAGCGAGACTCGCCCACCAGAGCTGATGAAAAGTTTTCTACTCGGAGACCGCAAAGTAGCGAACCAACTTCTCAAGGGATAAGCTTCACCTGGAGAAGAATCAAATTTTAACTTACCTGTCAAATACACAAACAATTAAAGCGTAAAAATCATGACAACTAGTGAGCAGTGGAAAATGGACACGTGTGAGAAATTCCATGTGTGAGAATTATATGTGTATAAAAATGGACACGTGTGAGAAATTCCATGTGTGAGAATTATGTGTGTATAAAAAGACGAATCCTATGTGTTTTCTTTCAGGAGCAAAGAGCCTATGAGCTCTGGACGATAACTTGAGGTCACAAAGACGGTCGTTATGAACTCTGTAAAACAAAAAAAGACTGTAATGAGTATAATGTATAATCTCCATTGTAAACTTTGTAGATTTACTGTCTTAGTTTTTAAATTATTTTGTGTATCTTTACCTAAAGAATTGTCTTTGTCTATGAATGGGAAATCACCATATTTGTGTAATCCTAATAATCAAATGACAGGAATACTGTGTTTGATCAATGTAAATCTGTAAAGTACTCAATCCCATAATGTTACCGGCGACATGTGAATCTTGGTAATCCCCTTGATTTCCAAGATTCCCATGGAAGGCAATGTAACATTATGTGATTGCCTTATCATTTTAAATCATTCACTAATCGAGCAGTCGCTCGGCAACAGCTACAGTTAGCAAATAATGTTGTGAGAGTGTAAAAGGTGAGCGACCTGTGACGTAACTTGTTTATTGTCGAAGCACTGTCAGAGATGCCGTGAGTTACTGACTTTGATAACCGCGGCGCGAAAAACGGACAGAAGAAGAACACTTTTACACATTTTTTTTTCATGTATGAGATATTCTCGATGAACAGTTACTCATTTTTCTCTTGTCTCTTGTAACTTGTGTCGGACGCGCATGTCTTGCCGCCATATTATTATCGTTAAAAATAATATTATTTTAGTGTAAAGTAAAAGTGCAATACCAAAAGTGCAATACTGCATAGCAGTAGATTTATTGTGTGACGTGTATGTGAAAACGTCAAAGGAATTATTTCAAAACGGCATCCATGTTAAATCCTTCATTGCATTGTAAGTTCATCTATTAATTGCCATAAATTCACAATTAAATGGAACCGGTGTATGGACTATTTATTTAGTATAGAATCTATGCCTCATTCCTTTATGAAGTTATTTAATTTTCTTTATGTTTCTGCCAAATAGAGATTTCACAGTCATGAATTCTTTCATTGAGTTCGGACGGAAGTTGCATGTGGCGAAATATTTTCTCCGCGCCATATTCTACTGGTAAATGCATGATAAACTGAGGTCCCTTAGGAAATTCATGTTGAGCTATCCAAAAATAATTATATTTTGAATAGGCATTAACTCTCCTGTGCAATGCAACTTCCAACTGATCAGACGATCCAACAAGAGACAGCCGCACATGGTCGGCGTTCGCAAATATATTTCCACCGCTGATTATAGCTATATGTTACAGCACAAAAGTAGACATATTGTTATAATAAGTGACTATGAATGGGGACATTTATAACTGTATGTTTATGTATATACATTACGTAAACACATTGTTATACCTCCCATGCCACTCATGCCGTCATGCCAAACAAACATAAACCTTTATTATTATCTGCCATATGCAATCCCAAATTGTAACGAGAAAGTTGATGTAAGTAATACATTTGGCAGAGTGACAATGTTGGCAAAAAAATCTGTCGTAAATCTATGGATACTGTCCCTGTATGACTTATAGAAGTGGTAGAATATACATGATCATGCTTCATCTCTTCTCTAGTTTTTTCAGTGCATTTGTGATGAAATTCTAGTCAAATACTGCATACAGCTCTGTTGGTTGAAATATTCAACATTTTACTTTTAAGCAGATCACATCCGTTACAGATATCTTTGCTTGGGCAGTGAAATCTCACTTTGGGAAAGCATACTTTCAATAGCTTTTTGTAGTGCAAATATATAATGTGTGTGTTTGGCTAAAGCCTCATACATGCTACTGTAATTTAAATCTTGGCTCAAAAATAAAAGGGAGCTTATAGCTCTTGTGTAATGGCTTTCGTCCTTGGGGCAACTTTTGATGCATTCAACAGTGCATTTCACATCAGCAGCTGAATATTTCCTATGTTTGTTTTTATTTCCCCTACATTCAATGTAGGTAAAATCACCACTCTTTTTTTTTGCTTTTACTAACGTTTTGACTCTTTGCCTGGTAATTTTGTGTATTTCCAGAAAGGTATTTTTTTTTTGCAAACTTGAAAATGTCCACCTTCGTCATCAGGAACTATATAAAAAGCACTAGGCTGTCTGCAGCTCTTCTCAGGTTCTTTGTAAGAACAATGACGCCTTCTCTAACATTGTATACACTTACATTTCCCATCAAATAAGAGTTTTCTTAACATTATCACCTAATTCATAGAACTTACTGAATATATTTAGTTTATGTTCGAATGCACTGTCTCTACATTGACAGGATCACCAGCATGAAACCTACAACAAACAAACACAAGAATTAGAGGCAATAAATAACGTGTTAAATAACTTCTGACTGCCACGAATAACCTGTTTGTTTGCTACTCGACACAGTTAGTAGGTCTACTATAGTCCAGGAACCAAGTCAGACATAACCAATGTGATCTGCATAATCTAAACGTAGGTTAGCTTAAAACGTCAAACAAAAAGATAATCATGCGAAGTTCTTCAAAAAAGCCTTAGTCCTAAGGCTTTAAAGTTATCATATGCACTTACCTCATTAGGTGGAGGTTGTTTTTGAGGTATGGTAACTTTCTTATTGTTCTCATATGTTTTTCCCTCTTAGCTTCTTATTTATTTGGGAAATACTGCCTTCACCACTTTTCCGACGTTTTCTTGTTTCATCCATCACATAAACCACAATAGTAAACACAACAGACAAGACTAATCACTGTAAATTGAACACAATCGAACCTCAAACTAAAAACAACAGCAGGGGCACATAGCCTGCATTTTGTTTCAGAACAGGTGGCACTTAACACGTGGTTGCTAGATAGCTGGTTTTTACTGTGGAATAAAATGAATTTTTTTGTTTTTGGCACTTAGTACAGATTTTATAATTAGTCAGCAAATATTAAAAACTGATCAGACATCAAATTAACTTTTATTTCATAATGTTTCTAATTTTATAAGCTTCATTCCATATATTACACTGTTTTACAAAATTTTAATTTTTTAATTTTTGTCCATTCAATTTTTAAATCTTTATATTTTAATTTTTATATTTTATGAATTTTGAAGTGTTAATACATAATTATTTTATTGTATAATATGTGTATGGTTAAGTATCAATTCCATTTTATCACCAGAACTTAAAACAAGTTTATTACATTCAACATTTACTGTTTGTGTTTAAGGAGTTAGGATGTCAAATGGACTAAGTTGGAGCAGAAGAGGCACCACAAGACATTTTTATTTTCACTGTCTATACTTTTACAAATACATCCATAAAACTTTGTGAGCATGAGCAGGAAGGATGCAGAATTCACACTCATAGCAGTGGAAACTCAAAAACATAAAAATAATTCTTTTTACATGTGAAATTTATTCATTTTTTCACTTACTAATGGCTGCATTTGTTGTTATAGGTACACTTTTCTTCATAAGTAAGAGAGATCCTTCGATGAATTTTGCACAGCATACCTACAGGTCTATGAAACTCTAGAATTTTCCAAATCTGTTAAAAATGTAAAAAGTAAGAGAATAATTATAAAATGTGATTTTTTTCTTAACTGAAGTTTAAAATGTAACAGTTCATTCATTTTTTCATAAATTAAATAAATTCTAGAGTTTCAAACTCTAACTATAGTTTGTGTAATGTGCAAAACGCAAAATTCATCTATGGATTTCTCTTGCTTATGAAGAAAAGTGTACCTATAGCAACAGATGCTGCCAGTAATAACTGGAAAAATGATGAAATTTCATTTGTAACAAAATTAATTTTTATGTTTTTGAACTTCCACTGCTCCCAGTGTGAATCCTGAAGCCTTTCTGGTCATGCAGGCAACGTTTGATGAATTTATTTGTAAAAGTAGAGATAGTGGAAATTAAAATATCCTGTGGTGCCTCATCTGCACCAGGTCCGCCCATTTGACTCCCTCCCCCCCTTAAATAATTTAATTAAATTCATTTTTCTATATTGTTTTATTTTGTCTTCTAAGCAGTTTTTATAATCATCAAAAGTCATTTCATTTCTACAAGAGATCTTGTAGCTCCTTTAGATTAATTATATTCTCTATCTTCTACTTTATAAGCATACATTTTTGATCTTTAACTAATGTCTTCTAACATAATTTTTCCACAATTTTCATCTTTAAGATTTCATAAAACCTCCTTGTTTACTTGAGGAATTCCATACATATTAATTTTTGAATATCACTTGTGTCAATTTCATTAATAATCGATTTCATACCTTTATAAAAATCTTCAATTCTTGTTTTGTAAATTAAAGAATCTGTATCCATATAACATAAATTAATGTTTTCAGTCCTTTTTCGATTCATTATGTCATAATGAAAATCATTCATTTTTATTTTGGATATGTCTAGAATACTTATTCCAATGTAAATTGGTTTATTGAATTTAAATATTTTTTTTTCTCGAAATGCAGTGGCATCTTAATGATTTGGATTTCAAATCTATTTCATAGTTTTTTCTGTATTTGTTATTATTTTAAATGTTATCTCTTTCTATCGTTTTCTAAAATCCTGAAATATTCATTAACTTATAGAAATATTTTTCATACTCCTTAGTTACATTTTTCTCATATCTGTGTTAAAATCAATATATTTTTTCAATCAATATGATTGATCAAATGATAATTTTCTATGGGTTTTTGTTAATTTTAAACCAAGATTTCTGTAATGTAAAACATATTTTTTTTATTATTTAATGTAGTTAATAATTTATTTTTTCATTCAGGAGCAAATGGTAAATCTTTGTGTAAAAATCCTAAATTTTTTGGATCTTCTAAATCAACTTCTACAATAATATATTTACTATCATCTGATATTTTTAAGTATATCTTCAGATTTAAAACATTTTGGATTTAACCACTCACAATTTTTAAATGGTAAAAACTGTGACATTTCCCAACCACATAAATTATTTGCATCTAAATACAATTTGATTGTTTTTCTAGCTCAAAATTTTTCATATTTTTAGTATTTGATTTAGCTTATCTTTTAATACTTTTAGAAATTCCATCTCGAATTGCTTTTCCAATAAATAAAATCATATCATAATCATCTAATAAATCTAATTCAATGTTTGTCTTTTTTAACACAGAGTCTCAAGATAAAGCAGTCCTGTAAAATCCCAAGATGGGTCGAGTTTATATACTTCAATAAATGTGTCTCTAAAATTTTCAAAAATATGTATTGTGTTAAAACATCAGATTATTATCTAATTTTAAATATTCATCTAAGTTTTTAAAATGAATTTTCTCCAAAGTAGTTTTGCATGATTATAATCTTCATTAGAAATGTTTATCATGTCTAGAATAAAAATATTCTTTATTTGGTAATTTCGTATTTTTTTCTTAACAGTTCATGTATTTATATGGTTTAACTCAATTTTTAATCACTGAGTGAAATTGTTCACTTTTAAAATATTTGATGTTTCTCTAAATTGAGCTTTAGTAAGAATAGAATATAATTCATGAATGCTTGAAGTTATGAATTTTAAAGGTATTTTAAAATCTTAATATTAAAGCATCTTCAATGTGTTTACTGAATGAAATAAATTTTTAATTATTATTTGAAATAGCATTATTAACTTGATTATGTATTGCTAATTTTGTGATAAACCAATAGACATGTAATTTGCTAAATGATGAATATAAATTGGAATAAAATTAGGATTTTGATAATTAAGAGTAAAATCTTCATCTGCAGCTCATTAATATTTTACCGTTAATTGGCTTGCTTTTTTCTCCTTTACAAATTACTTTTAACAGTTAAACAGGCTTTTGAATTTCAAAGTTTATTTTACCTTCATTTGTCATTATCATTGGAATATAAGGTCATATGTTTCCGTAGTTTCTTTAGATTCTTGTGCAATTTCTTCAACGAATTTTTGTGACATTTTTACAAGGTTATGTTACATGTTTTTTATATTAATCATTAGTGTAGTTAACATAATAATTAATGGAAATGGAATACGTTTTTGACATATATCGATATAAGCTTTTTCATGGTTTTTTGGCAAATGTTAGCTTCTATTAAAAACGTTCATAATCTGCATAAATTACAAAAGGTAGTTATAATTAATTGTCATAATTTCTAAATTTAATTTTGTCACCTTCTGCAGGTGTATCTATTTTAATTTTTTATTTTCTGTACAATCGTGTCTGTGATCATCTAATTTTTCTTGCGAATAAAAGCATCTTAAACATCTATCACAAGTATAAATTTGTCAATTGTGTTCACATGTTTGAGGACTAATTAATGTAAATAGATTATTTATTCAACGTTAACATTAATCAAAAGAAGTTTAACATGTTTTTGTTGTATAGTTTTTGATGATAAAAATGGTACACAAATAATTTACCTCATAAGAATAATCATTAATTGAAGTATTTGACTTCTTTTCGCATTTTGGGATAACTGTAATTGTGCAGGAAAACTAACTTTCCGTTTTCAAAAGTTTCATCGTATTTTAATCCAATTTTTTATAATTATCCAATCTACATGATCTACATGATCATTAAATGATAAAATGCTGATTTTAGTGAATAAAGAAAACATTTTTAATCTGTATTATTACAGTATTTACAGTTTTTTATCTTTAATTTCTTTTGGTAAATAGATATAAGAAGAACTAAAAATTGGTTTGTGTATATTAACACTTAATTCAAAACTTTAAAATAACGACCAACCACAGTTTTTTCTTTGTAATTCTTCCATGTGAGTTAATAGTTAATAAGCTGATTTGTGATGATAATCTTCTACATTGGTAGTTCTTAATAAAACTTCATTACTTGTTTTAAAATTAAATACTTGTATTTTGTCTTCTTTTTTCAAACTACAATATAAATTCATGTTAGGTTTAATCACTCTTTTTTTATTAAAATATTTTTAATTTAGTGATTACTTCTTCATTAATTTTACTAAAAGGTTGATGTGATTCGACAATATCATCAACATGATTAATTCCATAAGTTATCATACTAGATTTAAAAGCAGAATCACTTCTAATAATTAGTTAAGGAGAATTTTTTGGATAATTCTTGTTTAATTTCTTCATATTTATCTATTAGTTGCTTTCAAAAATAATTCTCATTATCGATATTATTAATATTACCCTCTTATATACTAATGAGATGCATTAATTATTGTTTATTATGTTTAGGAGAATGATTTATTTTTTTAGTTTTACAGGCTTTACGAAGATTTTTAAAGAATATTTATTTAATTCGTAATTGTTATTATTAATATTGTTTTCATATCTTTCAGTATGTGCATTTAATTGTTGTTTATTTAGTTAAATATAATTTTTTAATTTTTTGTTTTATGGGTTTTATGAAGTTCTATTAAAGATTTTATATTCAATTCTTTATCGTTAACATTAATATTGCCAATAGGATTTAGAATTAGATTCAATACTTTTTTTATTTACTTTGGAGCAATCATTTAAATTTTTTGTTTTACTAATTGATAGTAAATCTTTTATATTTTTATATCTTAGTTCTCTCTTCTTCATTTCTTTCATATCAAAATAATAATAAAATTTCAAGTAATCTTATCTAGTTACATTTTAATAAAGATTTTCTTCACAATAATTTTTAAATATGTATAACTCAATCCATAATTTCTTTACAATAGTTTTCTAATTTTTGAAATAGCTCAGCTTTGAAGTACATTTTGTTTTGCTTTTTTACATATGTATAAAAAATTTAGATTTTAAAAAAATTATAACGTTTGTGATTGAACTGTACCATTGAGTTTTTAAATGAAAATTTCAATTGTTGGTATATATAAATGATGTTTGATGGACCTTATTTATAAAGAACAAATTTATTAGATTTTATTTTTTTAAATAAAATTAACATTTCTATCTTTGGAATAGATAGACGAGATGTGGTGGAACTTATTTGTAAAGAAAAATTTTATTAGACTTCTTATTAATTAACATGAGAATTTCTTTTGCTGGTATTGTATTGTATTGTATTGTTTGGAACCAGGGACCTAGAAACAACAGAGAGGCTTCATCCCCAACGAGGCCCTCTGTGGTTCAAAATCCCACTACAACAGGGTACAGCAGTCCACTCACCCCACCGCTACCCACACTGAACCTAGGGTTATTGTGAAGTTTGGTCCCCAGTAGACCCCCCTCTGGGAACATCTCACACCAGATGAGTGTAACCCCAATGTTTGTGTGGTAGAGTAATTATGGTGTACGCATACATGGAGATAATGTTTGTGCAGCAATCGCCAAAATAGTGTAAATGTGGTGGAATATGGAGAACCTGCTTGCATTGGCCGAGGCAGATGGGAAACCACATTAAAGACCATACACAGACTGGCCGGCACACTGGACCTCGACACTAATCTGCTGAGTGGATTCATGCTGGGGACCAGCACACCTTCGCATCTGGAGAGCAGTGGGTTAGACTTCAGGGCTAACCAGGCGGGCTGCTTTCCTGGTGTAGCTAAATAATATCTCAGAGAACTAATTTATAATGAAAAATTTATTATATTTTAATTTTTTTAATTAGATGAAAATTTCTTTCATGTATATAGATAAATTTTTAAATGGAGTAACAACAAAATTAAAGTCTTGATTTCTTATTTAGAAATTTCAAAAAATGTGCACTTTGGTACAAAACTCTCATACATATGTTACTATTATACCTGTAAATTTGCCAGAGATATAATATAAAAGCTAATCTGCTATTGTTGGTTCTTTCTCACATCCTCCACAAATCTGCTATAGGTTAGAGGTTACTTCTGTTTTTAGTGATGTATTGCTCCCTTCATTAACACTATAGTTCATGGTGATCATGTGGCTTAATTCATCAAATGCAATGGAATGGATGCCATTACTGTCGTTTTTTTACAAACCAAGATTTGGAGCATGGTTCTTTGCCACACCTTGTAAGAAATTGTAATGCATACTGCCAGACATTGGTCGTTATCTGTCATTCATTGCGCTTGTTGTGAATGTTTACAATATAATAATTAACAAATTAAATATTGATCTTCATACTACCTGGAAATATATTCATCATGTTTCCCAGCAATCAGACATCCATAAATACCTCAGAAATCAAATACCTGCCAAGCCCCCAGTTCCATAATTTTTAATCTTATTATCAGTTTCCATCCTAATTGCAACTGAATTAGTATTTTTTGTTAGATTGTGTCAGAAGAAGCAAGATGTAAAATGCTAACAATAAGAAAAATTTAGTTTCTCAAAAGTTGTCCATTTGACGAATTTCTAAATAAAAATGGGTAATGCGTTTGGGGAAATTTCATCGCTATTTCTTTAGTAATTCGCACTGATCTTGTGTTCCAGAGAATTATTATAATAACGAAGAGGTGAAAAGAAATACCGGCAGGTTCTCTCTCTCAACTTGCCTCTGCAAAATCTAGATATAATTGGCAGCAAATACCATGCCATGCCATATCTTTTTAGGTTCTATCCTCATATTCACCAGTCCGTATTACTGAAATACAAGGCCTCTTCCAGTCCTCCATCATCAAAATCTGCGTGTTGACTTTCTCATATCTACAGTATACGAAGTGTAGCCACACACATGCCACAGAGAACGCAACACGCCTTCTTGTCTGTCAGCTGGCCACTCCGTCCCCTTCATAGTACTGACTGCCAGAGCTGTAGCAAACCATATGTATTCGAAACTGGGTAACGAATACTTTGGCAGTCTCGAAGTACCGAATCGTTATTCATAAATACATTTCCTTACTCGCATCTATCGATATGATTTCTACAATTGAAAACAATATAGAGCATGCATATATCGAAAATGCGGCAACGGCGAATGCAGTAGGAATCGCGCATATACGAAACATCGCCAACTAAAGGTTGTCCGCTGTGTATACAAAAAGCATGGCGTCATTCGATTCGACACCCAGGATGGATCTCGTTACATTACTCTGTGTTTGGCTCAGCTCGGTCGGTTCTGCACGGCCATTTTTGGACTGTTTAAGAGTGCGCGCGCATTGGCACAGTAGTTGCAATTTGGGGAATATGGTTTGTATTGTACAAGGTTTGTTGTCATGTAAATCTAGTTTCATTAAAAAATATTGTTTTTGGAATTGGTATATATTGCGTTAATATTAATTGTGAGGTGAGTAATTTATACACACATCCTTGACGACTTTTAAATGCCCAGCTCCATGATTTAGATGGTTATTATATGTTATATCTTAGATCTTACTTCTTGGTCCGTGTTTGCAGATTAATCCTCGGTGATCTCCAGATCCACCTTTAATGCAAACGCACGTTATTTTATTTTATTTTTTGCTGCAAATGTTTCAATTCAGTGATTATTATTTATTCTTTGATCTCGTGTAGTATAAAAAAGTTGTAGAAAAATTGTAAAAAAGTTGTCATCTTCTAATGTGATTCTTTTTCACTCGTGCCAGTATTATTTGAATTGGTAATTTCACAAAACACAGCACAACAGTCCCGTGACTCGCGAATATAGTGCTACAATTATCACTGCTCACACTGGCAGCAATGGGAAACAGGTGGTAGCCGTCACCGAATATCCCAATTGGCTCTGACATTCAATGAGCGAACTTAGGGGCAAGCCTCCTGATAAGAGTGCAGGAACAGTACTTAGCATTCTTAACCCTTTTCCTGAACTTAGCAATTCTGTATTGTTTCTTTCAGTGCAATTTTCGATGGACAAGAAACTGTGGAACTGTTGTACCGAAGTTACCGATTATAAGGCAGAGTGTGATCTTTGCCATACCTTATATTCCGTGAAAGGTGGTTCTATGTCAAATTTAAAAAAAAAATCTTATTATGAGCATCGATCATCATACGAGATCATAATTACAGTTTTACCAGGTCCATTAGATGGCACCAGGTTCGAAGAAGTCTGAGAATTTTCTTCTGAAATGCCAGTCCCATCTACGTCTAGATCTGAAGTTTCTTCATTAAAACCACAGCCTCAAAAACAACAAACAATCGATGCCACATGTATCATTTGTTGATTATGTTGATTATTGCAAAAAGGCTTCCCGTCGTGTATGTAAATTGGAAGTGGATGTGGGAGTAAGGAGAGGAAGGGAAAGGAAAGGGGTTACTGGGTTATTGTTGTCAGCTTCATTGGGACATTACGTGAAATCAGCGGCGCCGAGTAAAAATGGGTACCATACCAGTATTCGAACGCAGGATTTCCTGATTACTATACAGTTGCACTAAACACTGTGGCATCCAGGACACAGTGTTATCGCAACTGTGCAGATTATTTCGGAACGCCTCAGGGCCAGTTCACATAGCCACTGAGCGCCACCTATCTGCAGTCCCTGTCCATTTCCTCCATGTTTGCTACTCTGAGATTCCTGCAGGAGGTTGACGTACTTATGCATCCACACTAAAGAAGGTGTATCCATTGCCCATCTAGGACACTTAATGCGTTGTGTCTGTTCTTTTGGACATTTCTGAAAGAACAGACACCACGCATTCATATAAATGCTGTGTATACGCTATTTGCCATACTGTGATCAATATGTATCGCTTTGACTGCCTTTTGCAAGTTACCAAAGTCTGATTTAAAGTATATATATATATATATATATATATATATATATATATATATGTATATATATATATACTTTAAAATTTTACTATATATAATATAAATATATATATATAATATAAAAAAATTAACTATATATATATATATACATACATATATATATATATATATATATATAGTTAAATTTTTTATATAAGTTCATAATTTCGATACTACTTTTAAATATAGCACAAAATGATGTTTTTAAGTTGATTGAAGAATTGGGAACATTATTTTCACTTCGCTTACCAGTTATTTAAAATACAATTATGGTATCTTGTATCTAAAATTTGTCTTTAACCTCCACATTAAATACTTTAAAATTTACTGTTTTTTTTTGTTCTTTATTTGTTCTAAACCTGCTTCAAATGGATTCAAGTATATGAAATACATCTAAGTACCAACATATAATCGTATGAATGCGAATGAATCCAATTACGAAAGTAACAAGTAACGATACATTTGTAACAAGTACTACTTTGTTAGTAACGACGACATAAGGATACACTTTTTTCGTTACTTTCACAGCTCTACTGCCTGCTGTAGGCAAACCTGCCGCACCGCGCATGTGAACTGGCCAACTGATTCTCGTGGCCTATAGTACTGCGGCTGCCGCCGCACTTATTCCGTCTCGCTAAGGGCGATGCGACTGGCAACCGGCGAAATTCTCCAGCCCCGTGTGGACAGCCACACCCACCCCGTGCGCCATAGCAGTGCGTCTATTTACCGCGCAGTTGACGTTCCGTAAATATTTCGTGCCCCAGCATTATCGACAGAATCTGTCCCGGAGCTCCAGGCCGAACGTTAGTGGAAAGAGCCGAAATCCATGGAAACGTATCCCCGTGTGCTTTCGGCCCCTCAAGTGATCGATAAACCCCAGCTGCCGGCGCTGCCAGACTGCGCGACTCGCAGCTGATCGGCCCGCTTCGGTGAGGTTCGGGACTGGAGCTCTGAAACGGCGGTGTAGCGAAGGGCGAGTGTTTCGTCTGTCGCGTCGCGGATACGGTGATCTTCTGCCCGTATTAGGTTCGTTTAAGTTGCTGCAGAGAGCTACTTGTAAGTGCCAGATAACTGTCATTACTCTGCATGCGTAGCTATAGTGATTTATGAACGCGCTTGGTGTTCGCGCTGCTCTAACGCTTCTCTTTCCACTTCTGCGTCGAATCTCGTTGTTTGGTCACCTGTGGCTCTCGTTGTCAACCCTTAATTTCCTTTCACGAGATGCTGGATTCGACCGTTCTAAAATTAAAATGCCGTGTTTCGTATTACATCTTGCACGTTAAGAAAACGCCATGGTTAAATAAACTTACGCTTCGAAAATCTGTCGACAGGACATCGCTGTTGTGTAACTTCTAGTTAAAATCGGGAAATGTAACGCTGGTATATAAACGTGTTTTCTACAATCTGTGTTTATTTACAGTTCCCAAACAAACTACTTTCTTAACATTGGACATGATGATCCTAGGTTTGCACTTATGTAATAGTTATAAAATACCCCCCAAAAGTAATTAGAACAAGTACATCGTTTTATATGTGCTAGCAACATTTCAATTCCTTGATGAAGGGGGCTACTGTTATAAACGGAAGATTTCTGTTCTACGAACATAGAGACCATTATCTTTGTTTTGCTTCGATCATGGTCATTTCATTTTTACGAAATTTATTCGCTGATGGTGAATTCTTTAACATCAACTGTATTAGGTAGAAAAATACCTGTTGGTGATACATAAAAATTTATGCTGGACCAGGACTCGAAATCGGATTTCCCGATCGATGGTCGTCTTAACCATTTTAACTATCCGTACGTGTTCCCTGGAGCGATGCTAACCTGTATATGCCACACAGTCTACATCCCCAAATGCTCGCAATATTAGTTGGATTCCCGCAAAGAGAGAATGAAAATGTGTGTTCAACGTTGTTGTTGTTGTTGTTGTTGTTGTGGTCTTCAGTCCTGAGACTGGTTTGATGCAGCTCTCCATGCTACCACGTTCTTATTATTATTGTCGTTTTGCCCGCCTAGGCTTGTAGCACTAATTACAAAATGTCTGTTCCTGCAGAGGTGCATGAAAGACATTGCTGACGATCCACAGCTGTACGAAATATTACGCAATTATAACTGATTGCGAGTTCTTTGACATCAGCTGAATTAAGTAGAGAGATGCTACCTACTGGTGATAATGAAAATTTACGCCCGAATGGGACTCGAACCCAGATTTCCCGCTTGTCGCGAGCGGTCACTTTAATCACTCGGCTAGCCGAGCACGCTTCCCAGACTGATTCGACCCTCCATAATTACGTCAATATGCCACACTGTCCACTGTCCCAAATACTCGCAACGTTAGGGTTCCCGTAATAGGGAGAATGAGAGTCGTGTTCAACGTTATCATCACTGTTTTGCTCGGGTAGGCTTTATTTAGCAATCTCTGTTCCTTCTGACATGCACACCTGTCTGAAGGGACAGGCATTGTAAAGAATAATTTTAATTTTTTGCTGTTACCTACCACAGCCTTAGATGATCTCTATATGTAGTCACTGCTAAGATGTGAAGCTGGTGAATACTGGTAAAAGAATTCTTATACATATCTGTTGGTTTTGTGGTGCTCATTGCTCTTTACTGAGTAAGAATGAAGTCTGAGCTAGGTGGAGAGAGCAACCATAACATGTATTGTGCTGTGAAACCAGACCTAGGACAGTGTCAGTCTTTGCTCTCATGTTGTGTTATGCACTAAATTATTCTTACAGTAATTCTTGTCCTTAGATGTTGAAGTTCGTAAAAGTGGATGTACATAATTTCAAGTAGAAATACATCCGCTGCCTCATTAAGTTTTCGGCAGTATTCGCCAGTTTCATATCTTAGCAGCGTTTACATATAGAGATCTCGGAAACTGACATACGGCCGGGAGTGTGGTGTTCTGACCACATGCCCCTCCATATCCGCATCCATTGACGCCTGTGGGCTGAGGATGACACGGCGGCCGGTCGGTACTTTTGGGCCTTCATGGCCTGTTCAAGAGGAGTTTAGTTTAGTTTCAGTTTAGTCCTATGTAATGTCAGTTACGCAGAACAGCAACAGTGTGGTACCAAAATAACTCTTAGAAAGTGTAGTAATTTTATCCTTCTTTTATTAGTGTGTGTTGACGAAACCTAGATAAAAGTGAGGTGCATAAAGGTATAAAAAAGCTGTTCACAAAATGTACCGTACAAATAAGCGAAAGGAAAATGTATTACATGGCATTTGTGATAAGAAGCTGTATGAAATATTGTTCCAAATTATTCGCCGAATGGCAATTTCATGACATAGCTGTAGTGAGTATAGATGCATTCAGTGCTCTTTTCCTACTAAAAAAATACCTAATATTATAAATCCATACTAGTACTATAAATGCGGAAGTAACTCTGTTACACTTTCACGAATAAACCGCTGAACCGATTTTGTTAAAATCTGGTATGGAGATAGCTTGAATGCTGAGGAAGAATGTAGGCTACTTTAGAAAGTGTGTAGTACAACATAATTACTTATTTGAAGAATACGAAGCGAAATATGGAAAATAATTATTCTTTGAAAAAGCTGTTCACTCTCTTCCTTTTGAACTTTATCACATTTATGAAAATGCTGTTATTGTTTGCTATATCCTACATTATACGATCTAGCTAATTAATACAATGCTTACACAGGGGATTCCAACATTTCTGAGACCATTACCCCTGAGTACAATCAGATATTAACTTGTACCCCAATCACCATCAGCACCTAACTAAAGTTTATAACGAAAAAGAATTTATTGAACAATTTCTTTTTTAAAATGATTAGAGGTAGATGATATTTAGTTTTTGTTGTTTTCTTAAAACACGAGTTAATGATAAGGCTTACCTAAACAAAAATTTCGTGGTGGTATGAAGCAATTCTCAGACCTTTGCAAGTGTTACCTAAAGCTACTTCTCAGAAAAGAAAGCTAACTGTCCATAGTGAGGCTGGACACTGTAATCTCCCCCCTCCTTCCTAATTCCATATATGGTCCACATTAGTGTTTTATGAAGATTTGAGAGGAGCAAAGATTACGATAAACTTTCTAGTTTACTTAGCTTTTCATATAGAGTTGGCTCCTTCTTGTCTGGGGCTCTGATTCTTAAAGATGAAAATGTCATATTTTAGATCATCACGGTTGGATTGATCTACATAAACTTGAAGATTGTTGTTCCAGAATTTTTGTTTTTATGTTAATATATTTTCGCACATTTTAGTGTATCACACTGTCTTTTGATTTTTCACATTAAGAAAGCCGAAATTACATTGTTCGCACAAAATACAAAAATACGTCCAATCACATCAGAGGCGTGCTTACGACCCTCACACTCTGAGGAAATAACCAAATTTTGAAGGGTTTACAATTTTTCTTACCAAATGAATTTCTACTAGTTTCTGTTACATTATTACTTTCGATTATTATTTCAGAAATGAATCCAGAAATTAACATAGTAACCAGTACAGTATTTCGTACTTAATAACAGAAATTTAAAGTGTACCAATAATTCGTAATTTCAAATGTACATTCAGAACTAGTAATTATCGATTATAACATCGAGACTAAAATATTTTATACAGTAATTCCTTTTAATAAATTTAGTTTGAAATATAACATACTGTGTATAAAATTATATTAAAGTGTTCAGAAAAGCAACTGAGATAATACTGAAATGTCCAAAATTCGAAAAATAATACTGCTATCGACAACTATTATTGAGGAAAAGGTAATGCTAGAGGAGGATGTCCCGTTACAACACCCTTTGTTGCGAGAGGATGAAGATTTTCTGGGTCCTCAGTGATGAATCGACACTTCAGCTTAGTGGAAATCTGACCAAAAATAATGTGTGCCTCTGGGGGATCAGCAAATCCCCTTGAGACGACGCGGTTGCAGAGACTCCCTAAAACTGAATGTTTTTTATGCCATACTCTGGCTGAAAGTTTATGGGTCTTTAATTTTCAGTGAAGCAACTGAAACTGATGTTTCTTATCTTGAAGCGCCAGAACTATGGCTCTTTCCTCAGTTGGGAGAAGCTGAATCACAGAACTTGATTTGGCAGCAAGATGGTGCGCTGCCTCACTGGCATAACTCAGTGCGTGATTGTGCCTGAGCGCTGGACTGGGTGCAAGAAGTCGGATGACACAGCTTGTTTTGTGTGACCTCCATGTTCACACACGGTCTCAAGCCACGTGATTTTTACTTTTGCGGGTTCATAAGGGGATCAAGTGTGTCTCCGCTACCTGCTGATCTTCCCGACTTTAGAAATAGTATTGTTGCAACAAATTACTCCAGACACGCTTGTCAAGGTTTCAGAAGAACTCACCTATCGATTAGATGGATGACGAGTGGTGCTCGGATTGAACTCTTCTAAGAAAAACTACTTGAGTTGCTCTTTCATTTGATGTATTATTTATATTGGTAAGTTGAGTATAATAAATGATACAAAGCCTTAAAACCCATATACTCATTTTGAAACACCCTGGAATCGCTTGACTGCTGGACTTCTTGCTTCTGAACTGGCAGAAACAGGAAGACTTCAGGCTGCCAACGCTTTGCGTCTGATCACTGCCACTACTACCGGCTAATAATAATAATAATAATAATAATAGTAATAATAAGAACTATAAAGTGTCGGTCCTACAGCAGAGTAGTAGGCATTGTGCAGTTACTGTTGTGTTGCGAATTAGTTTGTTAATGTTGCGAATTAAATAATGAAGCAACTTCTGTTCTGTTGTGGGAACTACCTATCATTCGGAGAAAACATTTCACGACACATTTAAACATATTTGATGCATGTGCTCAATTTAACAGTTTTAGATGCATGGTACCAAGTATGTATGTGGTTGGTGGACTACGTGACGAAGATCGTCATACTTTCGTTTACGAAGTTGTAACCTCCACAACACTCTCATGAGTTGATGCTAGTATTTGAAAAGATGTAATTAGTGACAACTTACGTTATCAGCAGTGCAATCTTACGGGATGATTATAGTATACTAATGTTTTAAAAATGATTTAGTTTCGTGACAGAAACACAATTGCACCATTTTGTTTTTACCCCTCAGAATTATTACATTTTACCCCTCAGGGGGTAATTACCGCCAAGTTAGGAACCACTGCTCTACGTGTTTGATCCACACTTCCATAATACCAAGCACAAGCCTGTCACATTTTTGCCATTGATCATCAAGCGTCGCTTAGAATTTCATTGTTGCGTTCAAATTTACGCGAACAGTTCCCACCCGCTTTTTTTTCCACTCGCCTCTGGATGTATGCATCATTATTATTTTATCATCGACGTGCAAGCTAGTGAAGTGCAGTCAAAAGACTTGCACCAAGCTCTCGAACGTACCAACAGTCTTCCGGCCAATAAAGCCATACGCACATTTCATTTCATTTTGCTGATACTCGAGCGCAGCCGTAGGAAAAAGCTATAATGCAATGCTTTTACAATCATCAATGTGTTTAATCCATGGCAATCCATACTCCCATATTAATATTATAAATGCGAAAGTATCTCCGTCTGTTACGTTTCCACTACAATACTGCTGAGCCGATGTGCATGAAATTTCCAGTGAGATATCTTGAATCCTGATGAAGAAGGCAGACTACTTTACAAAGTGTGTAGTATAAGATATTTATTTATTTGAAGAATATTAAGCAAATTAATGAAACATATTTACTCTTTGAAAAAGCTGTTTACTCTTTCACATTTGAAATTTATCATATTTGTGAAAATGCTTTTATTGGTTGCTATGTTCTACGTAATATGATTCAACGTAATCAATATAATGCTTATTCAGCTCTCAGCGTGTTAAATCCATACTTCCGTGATAATACCAATATTATTAATTGCGAAAGTAACTCACTGTTACGGTTTCGCGACTCTACCGCTGAACCAGTTCCAGTAACATTTGGTATGGAGATAGCCTAAACCCTGACCAAGACCACAGGCTACTTTAGAAAGTTATATCTTTTTGAGTATAGTTAACATTTTTGAAAGTGGTGTATGTGTGTGGAATGCTGACGACGCTAGCGCGATTGTCGGTGATTTATAGAGTCTATAGATTATTCCGTGAAACTGCAAATCCAATGTTACTGTGCGCATGCTTCACGATATTGATTTCCTACACCACCTGCCATAACTGGAAAGTTCTGGTGGAGATAAACAATAAAATCGGGCGGTAAGCCCGAGAACCACATTTAAAAAGAGCTATAGTGACATTAGAAGAGACTTAAGCCTGTCGCATTTCAGTCGCTGAGCGTCACGGGTCTCTTAACAGTTTCCAAGACGTTTCAAGACTCAGAGCGTTGGCGTCATTTAATGGCTGTACGACAAACAGAGAGTCTTAACTTTACGTACGGATCGTGAGAGGCGTTTGGTGAGGCTGCGTTTGATTATGATCTATCAACTATGTTAATCATAAATTAATTGTTATAGGGGGATGGATAAAAAATGTAGGCATCATAATACATTAAAATGTAGGGGAGAAATGGTTGGTATGTGTTGCTCCAGTGGCAAAATCTCAAATCCGGTACTAGGTAAGCCAGAGAAATCCCTACAGCTCTACTGCTGCACGAATGTAATGAATCGGGACATTTTATAAATACAAGGTGTATCATAAAGAATCAACTGATTTAAAAAGATCATAGCTTTTATGTTATTTGTGATATGTGCGTGAACAACATACTGTTGGAAAGACCAAACTCTTTGAGTTTTACATAGTTCCCACTAGGTAGCAGCAGCAGTGTGCGATCGCTTCGGGTCTAGTAAAAAATTGTGTCGGGGCAATAGAAAGCGTTTTGCATTCGAGGTTTTGCGCAGCGCGGGGCTGTAATAAATGAACAATTCTGAGCCGGCCGTGGTGGTCGAGTGGCTCTAGGCGCCTCAGTCTGGAGGCGCGCTGCTGCTACAGTCGCAGGTTCGAATCCTGCCTCGGGCATAGATGTGCGTGACGTCCTTAGGTTAGTTAGGTTTAATTAGTTCTAAGTCTAGGGAACTGATGACCTCAGATGTTAAGTCCCATAGTTCTTAGAGCCATTTGAATCATTTTTGAAAAATGTAGGTACCATAATACTCGTACATTAAAATGTAAAAGAGAAATGGTTTCTAGCATTTGTAGACTTAGAGAAAGCTTTTGACAATTTTAACTGGAATACTCTTTCAAATTCTGAAGGTGGCAGGGGTAAAATACAGGGAGCGAAAGGCTACTTACAATTTGTACAGAAACCAGATGGCAGTTATAAGAGTGGAGGGGCACGAAAGGGAAGCAGTGGTTGGGAAGGGAGTGAGACAGGGTTGTAGCCTCTCCCCGATGTTATTCAATCTGTATATTGAGCAAGCAGTGAAGGAAACACAAGAAAAATTCGGAGTAGGTATTAAAATCCATGGAGAAGAAATAATAACTTTGAGGTTCGCCGATGACATTGTAATTCTGTCAGAGACAGCAAAGGACTTGGAAGAGCAATTGAACGGAATGGATAGGGTCTTGAAAGGAGGATATAAGATGAACATCAACAAAAGCTAAACGAGGATAATGGAATGTAGTCGAATTAAGTCGGGTGATGCTGAGGGAATTAGATTAGGAAATGAGACACTTAAAGTAGTAAAGGAGTTTTGCTATTTGGGGAGCAAAATAACTAATGATGGTCGAAGTAGAGAGAATATAAAATGTAGACTGACAATGGCAAGCAAAGCATTTCTAAAGAAGAGAAATTTGTTAACATCGAGTATAGATTTAAGTGCCAGGAAGTCATTTGTGAAAGTATTTGTATGGCGTGTAGCCTTGTATGGAAGTGAAACATGGACGATAAATAGTTTAGACTAGAAGAGAATAGAAGCTTTCGAAATGTGGTGCTAGAGAAGAATGCTGAAGATTAGATGGGTAGATCACATAACTAATGGGGAAGTATTGAATAGGATTGGGGAGAAGAGGAGTTTGTGGCACAACCTGACAAGAAGAAGGGATCGGTTGGTAGGACATGTTCTGAGGCATCAAGGGATCACCAATTTAGTATTGGAGGGCAGCGTGGAGGGTAAAAATCGTAGAGGGAGACCAAGAGATGAATACACTAAGCAGATTCAGAAGTATGTAGGTTGCAGTAGGTACTGGGAGATGAAGAAGCTTGTACAGGATAGAGTAGCATGGAGAGCTGCATCAAACCAGTCTCAGGACTGAAGACCACAACAACAACAACAACAACTTATAAATACTTCGAGCCGCTCATTTATCTGTGAATATTCCATATGCTGGTACCTTCTTTGACAGCCTGGAATGGGACACCATTTCAAACGCATTCCGGAAGTCTCGAAATATGGAATCTGCCTGTTGGTCCTCATCCGTAGTCCGCAGTACATCGTGTGAGAAAAGTGCAAGCTGAGTTTCGCAAGAGCGATGCTTTCTAAGACATGCTTATTCATGGAGAATTGCTTATCAGTCTCAAGAAAGTTTATTATATTCGAACTGAGAATGTGTTCAAGGATTGCGCAGCAAACAGAAGTTAGGGATATTAGTCTGTAATTTTGCGGATCCGTTCTTTTCAGTTTCAGGAGTAAAACAGGGCTGCAACCTGTCTCCACTGTTGTTCATATTATTTATGGATCATATGTTGAAAACAATAGACTGGCTGGGTGAGATTAAGATAGGTGAACACAAAATAAGGAGTCTCGCATATGCGGATGACTTAGTTGTGATGGCAGATTCGATTGAAAGTTTGCAAAGTAATATTTCAGAGCTAGATCAGAAATGTGAGGACTATGGTATGAAGATTATCATCTCCAAAACGAAAGTAATGTCAGTGGGAAGATTGAGTGACAAATAGGAGGAACAAAGTTAGAACAGGTAGACGGTTTCAAGTACTTAGGATGCATATTCTCACAGGATGGCAATATAGTGAAAGAACTGGAAGCGAGGTGTAGCAAAGCTAATGCAGTGAGGGCTCAGCTACGATCTACTCTCTTCTGCAAGAAGGAAGTCAGTACCAAGACTAAGTTATCTGTGCACCGTTCAATCTTTCGACCAACTTTGTTGTATGGGAGTGAAAGCTGGGTGGATTCAGGTCACCTTATCAACAAGGTTGAGGTTACAGATATGAAAGTAGCTAGGATGATTGCAGGTACTAGTAGATGGGAACAATGGCAGGAGGGTGTCCACAATGAGGAAATCAAAGAAAAACTGGGAATGAACTCTATAGATGTAGCAGTCAGGGCGAACAGGCTTAGATGGTGGGGTCATGTTACACGGATGGGAGAAGCAAGGTTACCCAAGAGACTCATGGGTTCAGCAGTAGAGGGTAGGAGGAGTCGGGGCAGACCAAGGAGAAGGTACCTGGATTCGGTTAAGAATGATTTTGAAGTATTAGGTTTAACATCAGAAGAGGCACCTATGTTAGCACTGAATGGGGGATCATGGAGGAATTTTATAAGGGGGCTATGCTCCAGACTGAACGCCGAAAGGCATAATCAGTCTTAAACGATGATGATGGTTCTTCTGCCCTTCTTATACACAGGAGTCGCCTGCGCTTATATCCAGTCGCTTGGGACGAATTAACGCTGGGTGAGAGATTAGCGATAAATGCAGGCTAGGTAAGGGGCCAATGCTGTAGAGCAGTGATTCCCAACAGGTGGTCCGCGGACCCCCAGGGGTCTGCACGATGCTATTAGAATAAAAAATATACTAAATATATTTCGTATGATAACAGATTTTTTGTTTTGGCCGCTTCCTGAATGAGCAGAGCCTCAGCGAACGCAAACTTCTGCGTCTAGAGTCTTCCTAGAGTGTAAAGAGATCGGCAGTGAGCATGAGCAACTTCTTATTCATACGGAAGTACGATGGCTTTCTCGAGGTAGGATCTTGTCAAGATTTTTTGAACTTAGAGACGAGGTTCGTGTCATCCTTCTTGACACAAAGTACGCGCATTTTCTCACTAAATTCTCTTGGCTTTGCTCAGTTGCGTACTTAACTGATGTGTTTGAACACTTGAGTGTGTCAAACTTGAGTTTACAAGGAAAAAATGTAGACATGTTCAAAGTTGAGGCCATAAGATTAATGCTATGGTCAAAAAGTGTTAGATCTGGGCGTCAAGGATAGAAAACGAGTCACTAACTAACTTTTCTACTTTAAAACAATTCTTGGAGTCACGAGAGGAGAGTTTGCCTGACCAGATCAAGATCAATCTACGCAGCCTAGCCACCACTTTTAGAGAATATTTCCCTGAACCTCACGACAGATGGATTCTAAATCCCTTCAGCTGTGAGGAAATAGACAAAATCCAAGGCCTGACTGAAGAAGAGCAAGATCAACTTCTGGATCTGTCCAGCTGTGGTACGATGATAAACATTTTCATCGGTGACAAAATTACAGATTTCTGGCCATCGGCACGCAAGGACTACAAGAAATTTGGAGATAAGACAATGAAAAAGATCCTTCCATTTGCAACAACATATCTGTGTGAGCAAGCATTTTCTTCCATGTGTTTCATGAGAAACAAATATAGGAATCGGCTCGACATGCGGTAAGATTTCAGAGTGAAAGTTTCAAGTTTTGAACCTAATATTTCATAAATAATGGACTCAAAGGTCAGATTGAACTCACCTCATTAAGAACTGAAATTAAAACTAACTGTATACTGATGGAGTACTCTGTTGTAACTGTATTTTTTCAAATAAATAATACCTTATATGAAATCAGTGTTTTCTTATTTTTCACACATGTCTACTCAATACAATCTAAAGTGTAGTACACTTGAAAGACCAATACACTCAGTTTCAATTTTTTCCTGTCATTTTCAGTTCATACTCAATTTATTTTTTTAAGGAGTTTGTTATACTAAACACCCAGATTTGAAGACAAAGATTTTGAGCAACAATCAAAAATTTAACAAGAACAATGATGGCTAAATTGAAAGTTTTAAGTTCAATATTTTTTCAATAATGAATATGTAAATGTTTTTTCTAAGTACCAAAAATAGGAAACGTATAAAAAGACTCTTAATTTGGCTTTTTTAGGTACTTGATACTGTGATATGGCTAGGTACCAATCATGCTCGATTAGGGGGGCCTCGAGAAAATTTTGTTGGGAACCCATGCCGTAGAATACTCTTTGAAAACCCGAATTGGGATTCCATTCGGACCTGGTACTTATTTGTTTTAAATTATTTAAGCTGTTTCTCTACGCCAGGGATACTTATTACGTGTCGTCCATTCGACTGTCAAACGAAGGCATGTTTGTTCGATTGTCCTGCGTGAACGACTTATTGAAAGTGACATTTAAAAGTTCGGTTTTTGTTTTGCTACTTCAAATGCGACACCGGACTGGTCAACAAGTGACTGGACGGAAGCCCTAGACCCACGTAGCAATTTTACATAGGACCAGAATTTTCTCAGGTCCTCTGTCAGATGTTTGCTGAGCTATGACGGCGGTAGCAGTTGTATGCTTCACGTGTGGATCGTAGACACGAGAATCTCTACTAAACCTTTGCTCGTCTTCATTTGTGCATTCTCTTTTGAACCGAGAGTGCAACAGCTTCTGCTTCCTCAGTATTTTCTGAATCTCGTTATTAAACCATGGTGGGTCTTTTCCGTCTTTAATCCACTTACTAGGTACATAATTCTCCCGACCACGTTTTACAATCTGCTTAAACTTTGCCGATAATTCCTCTACGTCTATCTTACTGCAACTAAGTGATGCCAGTTCACTGTCTAAGTGAAATGCTAATAACTGATTACCTGTTCTTTCTAGCAGAAAAACTCTCCTAGCCTTCTTACCTGAATTATTAACTTTCGTAACCGTAGTTGCTCTAATGACATCAAAATCGCTAATTCCCGTTTCTGTATGACGTTGTCGACGAGGTCCGGCCTACTTGTAGCTACAGGGTCTAATATATTTCCTTTGTGTGTGGGCTGCCAAACTGGCTACTCAAGACAGTTCTCAGAAAACGTGGCCAAAAGCACATCGCACGTTGGTCTGCCTATACCCTACATAATTAATCCATAGACATACCAGTGTCTATTCGATAGGTTAAAGTCGCCTTCAACTAGTATTGCGTAATCGGGGTATTTACGCACTACTGACGGTAGACTTTCTTTGAATGACCCTAGGGCTGTCACAGCACAATCGAATGACCGGTAAAAATTTCCCACAATTAACTTGGTTTCACCTAGCTCTGTTAGTATAACAGTATGGACCAGGTAGCTTCACTGTCACATTCAACTTCGGCGTCAATAGAGACAGTAATTTTGTCAACTACAATGAACACTTCCCCCACCTATGGTCTCTAATCTATCTTTCTGATATGCGTTCCATGACTCGCTAAATATCTCAGAGCTTCCTGGCAGATTAAAACAGTGTGCCGGACCGAGATTCGAACTTGGGACCTTTGCCTTTCGCGGGCAAGTGCTCTACCAACTGAGCTACCCAAGCACGACTCACGCCCCGTCCTCACAGCTTTACTTCTGCCAGTACCTCGTCTCCTACCTTCCAAACTTTAGAGAAGCTCTCCTGCGAACTTTGCAGAACTAGCGCTCCTGAAAGAAAGGATATTGCAGAAACATGGCTAAGCCACCGCCTGGGGGATGTTTCCAGAATGAGATTTTCACTCTGCAGCGGAGTGTGCGCTGATAAGAAACTTCCTGGCAGTTTTGCAAGGTTCGCAGGAGATCTTCTGTTAAGTCTGGAAGGTAGGAAACGAGGTACTGGCAGAAGTAAAGCTGTGAGGACGGGCCGTGAGTCGTGCTTGGGTAGCTAAGTTGGTAGAGCACTTGCCCTCGAAAGGCAAAGGTCCCGATTTCGAGTCTCGGTCCGACACACAGTTTTAATCTGCCAGGAAGTTTCATATCAGCGCACACTCCCCTGCAGAGTGAAAATCTCATTCTGGATCTCAGAGCTTTCCATTTCGGAGTTCAGCCAGCTATCGGTCCCAGGAATAACTGGAGCATGAATTTTCCTGGAGGGGAGTGTATTCGGGAAGTTTGTGACAAATACTTAGACGATTAACTGATAAAATACTGACACTCGAAGTATCTTGACTCTGAAAGCGATCTGACTTTCCTACTTGCATATCGACTGGCGAGTGCTCATCAGAGTACCTCAAACTGCCGCCTAGCCTGAAATACCCTCGTTCGCACTCCTCAAGAATTCTGCTATCCGAGCAGCTGCTTCCTTTGTGTACTGCACCGCTGACCTACCAAGGAGAGTCCTACAAATCCCCAACCGATAACGCAGATCTAGAAATCTGCAGCTAAGACCGTCACAGAGTCGACGAATCTTCTGGTTGACACCCTCCACTCGGCTTCAAACCAAACCGCCCCGATCAACTCTGGGAACCGGGGGATTACAATTAAACTTTCGCTACTTGAGAACGTCCCCATGAAAACAAGAGATCATACGACAATAAACTTTATGGAAACGTTTGTAACGACATGCGGAAGAGAAATAACGAATAAGCCATTGAAAGAAACACATTTTAATTTCCATACGTGAGGACATTTTTTAATTGCATACCATGTTCATTTCCAGGTTATAAAAATTGCTCAATGTGACGACCATTCCATCCTCGCCAGCCACAACAGCATTGGAGATACCATACCACAATTTGTTTGCAACACTTCTCGAACGTTTGGAATGTTCAGCTGTCGTGACACAGTTTGAAGATCGCACATTGCGGACAGCGTTCTCAGCCATGGTAACAATAACTTCTTAAACAATTTGTGACGAAATTGGCCGCCGGCCTCTCTCAGGAGCAATTGCCGTAACGGCAGTTAATTCTAACTCGGGAATCATGTTCTTTACTCCGATACAGAAAGGGGACCAATTCAATTCAATTTATTGCTCCGAATTTTAGACCTATTATCTTGAAATTCTAAACAGTTCGTACATATTCGTTACTCATGGTGACATACGATGTTTTACATTATATGTGTAGTATTAAATCATGTTAAAAGCAACCATGGGTAATATTAACGCAGAAATAAAACAGAATACTTGAAAAATAAGAAACCGTTCAAAAAGATAGCATCAAATAAAAGGAATTAACTCAAGGTCCAAGTGAATAATTTCCATCTTACATTACTAGATATGTTACTGGCAGGCTCGGAAGAACTCGACGTTTTCTGACTAACTACAACTATACTTAGTTTTTAACCTAGTGTTGCTACACTATTATACATCGCCCACACCGGTATATGCGTACCTCGGCAACCCTCGAGTTCACGGATACCCGTCTGGGTGGACACAGCATTCTTTCTTTTTATTTTAGTTTTCTATTTTTCTTATATGTTTGAAGTTTCTCGTAATTAAATTTATATGTGCCTATCTGTTATAACTGAGGAAACGTTTCTTGTGACCTGTTGACACTATTTTGATATTCAGAGCAACCATTTGATCTTATAGACTAAAAGTACCCGATGTGCTATCATACTGACTTTACACCACAAGTTTTGGTCACTTACAATTGTTTGTAGCACGCTGTCTAATTGTCTGCCATCTCTCCCTGTCTGAAAAACGGGTCATCTGAGGACGACATGATCAGCGGAACTTTCTTCTCCACATTCAACAGGTTGCTGTGTTACTACATCCCACTTTATGCAGACGTTTGGGCTATGGACCGTGACCTCGTAATAGGTGCATCATATCTCGAGCAGGGGGCGATGTCGCGCAGTTTGGGACTGTTCCAGATGTTTGGGAATATGCTGTAGACACGCCTTGCAGTGGTCCTAGGGTCCCAGTCAGACTGCCATTCATCTATCTTCCAGGCTCGTAAACGTCCTTTATCAGTAACATGCGTTGCCGTGATATCGTTCATACGATCATATTGCTCACGTCCCAACAATTGCAGCGCTGCCCTGTAACGCACCACTATATCCATTGGACATATCCCGAGGATTACCAGTAACCCCTCCACAGGCACAGTGCGAAAGCCACCGATGAGCCCATAAGTACACTCCGTTAAATTTGTCGCAGTATTGTTGTGAAAGGTCTCTGTTGGGTTCCTTTCATGTTAATTTCTTAAACCTGTTGTCATTTACGGCATAAATTCCACTTCTAAATTTACTGTGGTGTTTCTGACTCTATCTGGGAAGAGACTGAGCAGTAGAATGCGTTACTTTTACACATAAACAAGAACGATCTGTCACACTACTACACTTTAAAACACAGTTTATATGTAATTCATGTAGCACAGTCTCATACGGAACCTACATCCACTTTCTTTTATATACTGTATATGATAAGATACTGTCATCACCCTTCCCTTCTGTGTGAAAGGATGAATGAGCAAATGTATTTCTAGTTGCATGCTTGATGGTAGCTGACAAGCCTGTCTGCTAGAGAACAGTAGGACCAACGTCGGAACAGGTAGCTACGCTTTATAAAAGCAAAGAGGTTTCTATTCTTAGTATGGTCCTGTCTGTCCCTTGTCATGTTGGTATAGGAAGCTGCCTCTCTGGTCGCTTCCGTTTGTATCTGTGAAGCACCCTCGGTAGGGGCCCAGGCCAGTCGGTCCGCAGCGAGCGTCGGAAGTGGTAAGATCTCTAGCTAAGCGCGCCTCTGCTAAGTCCGTAGGACAATGGATTTCTTAAGTTCAGCCTAACTGAAAATTTATTCACCTTTATTTCAGGTTTAGATCTAAAATATATTATGTTACCTTAAATTGCAACGCAGTGTAATTCGAGTGTGAAGTTCAGAATATCTTCCAGTAGTTGCTTTGTCACTACTTTGTGAGTAAAGTGGAACCACGTGTTGAGGATCCGTAACTCTAAGATCATCAATCTTAAATGCGAATGTGTGTGAGATTATAACATCTCGTCTTGACAATATTTTCCAATATAGCAACTTTTCTTTATGTTCAACCAACGTGGGGTGTACTTTGTGAGACCAGTACCACGTGCTTATACAATTGTTTGAGCCTTCAGGTTAATAGTAAGACAATAGTAACCAGTCCGACGTTTTTCTTTTGTAAACTGCGTTTCGATGTAATTTATTTTATTTATCAAAATTATTGTGGAGTTGCGCTCTTTGTGTAAACCAAGTTGACCACGTGTAGCATGTGGTGTAATAATCAAAGTAGCCCTCAGCTATTCATTTGGGGAAGATTTCACAGAGTGCCAGCACCGGCGCCTAACAGGAAGTAATGATTCTGTCACTACTGGTAACGCAAATGCTGCAGCGCAGAGTCTGAACATGATTCCTATTAAGTTGGGTAACCATACGGTAAATAGTTTTTCATCTACTCTGGCTCAAGTAACGAAAGTGTGATTATAACCACCCTGCGTTCTAACACGGGCTTAATTTTTACTGACGGTGAACTCGGCCGTGAGATAAGTAAATATGGCCTCTTCCACCACAGGGGCAGTGGGCTAAGTGGCGCGGCAACTGCAGTATCAGATTAACAACCCCTTGGCCAGTTGATTGTTTTTTTCAGCCGAATGAAACGATCGAATAAAAGTAATCTCTGCGGTCACGTCAGCTACACTAATGTTTTCATTCAGTCTACAGTTTGAGTGTTTTAATTCCATCTAAGACAATGGTTTGAGAGAGGTGTCTGACGGTTACGACAGTTATATGATGATGAAGGTTTCTCGGGTCTCCAGCCGGGTGGTAGCTTTGACATCTCGCGACGTTTCCCGAAGTGTCATACTACCCATCAAATGATCAAATGGTTCAAATGGCTCTGAGTACTATGGGACTTAACATCTAAGGTCATCATTCCCCTAGAACTTAGAACTACTTAAATCTAACCAACCTAAGGACATCACACACATCCATGCCTGAGGCAGGATTCAAACCTTCGGCCATTGCGGTCACGCGGTTCCAGACTGAAGCGCCTAGAACCGCTCGGCCACACAGGCTGGCGTCATACTACCCATCTTCTGGCGAAGTGTAGTATGACTCTTCCCGAAACGTCGCGAGATATCAGCGCTACCACCCGGCTGGAGACAGGAGAAACCTTCATCAGCAGTTTACGCCGGGAAAGCCTACAGACAGTTATATGAGTCTTTTCATTCAGTCCCTGGGTTTAAGTGACATCACTTACGCAGTTATTCCGCCTTTTCGGTTAGACATGAACCATGGATAGGGCTGCCAACATTTTTAGACACAAATGGCATACTGTACTGGATAAAAAGTGTATTGCTGAAAATGAAGTATTTTCAAAATTTATGTGCTTATCCACTTAAAAATGAATCTTTGTTTGTGTTTTAAAGGTTAATAACTAGCGCTACATTATAAATCTATGTTTAAATAAATAAATAAATACTTTTTTATTTAAATTTTTGAAGCTCTGTCTCTTTCTTCGTGCTGGTTTGTGCCCATCATCGATAACTCTCTTTTAGAAAATTTTGAGAAGATGTGAACAGAAAGTATGTAAAATATACTTCTATATCGTTATCTACAATTCACACTTTAGTGCCTGGCAGAGGGTTCATCGAACCATTTCCATACTACTTCTCTACCATTCCACTCTCGAATGGCGTGTAGGAAACAGGAACACCTAAATCTTTCCGTTCGAGCTCTGATTTCTCTTATTTTATTATGATGAACATTTCTCCTTTCGTAGGTGGGTGTCAACAAAATATTTTCGCATTCGGAAGAGAAAGTTTATGATTGAAATTTCGTAAATAGATCTCACTGCAAAGAAAACCACCTTTGTTTCAGTGACTGCTACCCCAACTCGCGTATCATATCAGTGATACTCTCACCCCTATTGCTCGATAACACGAAACGACCTGCCCTTCTTTGCAATTTTTCGATGTCCTCCGTCAATCCTACCTGGTAAAGATCCCACACCGCACAGCAATATTCCAGCAGAGGACGGACGAGTGTAGTGTAGGCTGTCTCTCTACTGGGTTTGTCGCATCTTCTAAGTGTCCTGCCAACAAAGTGCAGTCTTTGTTTCGCCTTCCCCACAAGTCGAATTGGCAGCCCTTAGATTTGTGCGATTTATCGTATACCCGAAATTTATCGAATTTCTTTTGGTACCCATGTGGATGACCTCCCACTTTTCGTTGTTTAGTGCCAATTGCCACTTTTTACAGCATACAGAAATTCTCTCTATATCATTTTGTAATTGGAATTGATCGTCTGATGATTTTAGTAGACGGTAAATTACAGCGTCATCTGCAAACAATCTAAGAGGGCTGCGCAGGTTATCACCTTGATCACTTACGTTAATCAGGAACAGCAGAGGGCCTATGACACTACCTTGCGGAATGCCAGATATCACTTCTGTTCTACTCGATGTGTGTCGCTTTAGATCGGAGGGGATTCTCTCTGGTTTCAGGAGGCTAGCAGAAATGGTAAAGACTGCTAGTCTTGCTTGCGAGGTTAAGGCGGAGCTCACCATCTGCAGCATATTTTTTAAAATTGTTCAGTGACTTCATCACTTGCTTTATAAGACTTTACTGTCACTTTGGTTCAAATGGCACTGAGCACTATGGGACTTAACATCTGAGGTCATTAGTCCCCTAGAACTTAGAACTACTTAAACCTAACTAACCTAAGGACATCACACACATCCATGCCCGAGGCAGGATTCGAACCTGCGACTGTAGCAGTCGCGCGGTTCCGGACTGAGCGCCTAGAACCGCTAGACCGCCGCGGCCGGCACTGTAACTTTCCAGAAGTTTTTTTTTTTGCAAGGAATGTTTGTCATCATTCGTTAATTTTCTTATTTCCTTTGAATTTATTTAAATAACACAGTTTCAGAGTATGACCCGTCTGTGCAGATGCTGTTTACCCATCGAATTAATCACGAGGATAACATTTTATCCAGTCATATAATTTCTTCCATCTCCATGCCAATGCCAAAACTAGATTTGACTGAATCGATTGTTCTCCTACAATTGCTCCCATAGACTGGTTTCATTGAAAGAATGAATGAATAATTCAACCAATACGTAAAACTGCAACTGAATCAATCGATTGTTTTCCAACAACTGACTGAATCGATTTTTTTACTCAGTTGTTGCCATCACTAGAGTCTGCGCCTGTAGATGTGCAGTCAGGAGGGAACACATGGGGAGAGAGGAGTAGTGGGGGTTATGGGCAGACACTGTAGGGGAAATGCCGAGTGCTGGAGGGGAAGTGTCGTTGTAAATACTAAGTGGAGCCCCTTCGTGCCAACACTTGCACGGTGACCATACAAAAAGATCCGTCTCCTCTGCTTTGGTTAGCATCTAAAAATAATTTATCTGAAAATGTTGCATTTTATTTTCGCTTAGCTTGTTAATAATTTGTAACTTTCAGAAAAGCACCATGAGTGACGAATTTTGAGTAAAACCTACAAATTTCTCTTATTGCCATATTAAAATTTGCTTCTTTTTCCAAAACACGGCGGAGTTTACACAGTGCCACCTGACTAACACACTGTGCAATCGCAACTGCGATAGAATTCTAAAACAGTCGTTTGTTATTAAGTGAGGAACTGAGGAAAAGTAAGGTCAGGAGCTTATGAAGAAGCATATCCTTGGTACAAAAAAAAAAAAAACGTTAATGTCTTGCATTATGTTGCTCCAAAGCTCATAGCATTTCTCGTTTCGCCAGCTATCGATGACCCCTAAAAATCGCATTCTTTCATCGAAAAAGCCAGTAGTTGGTGGAATAAGACTGTAGGTAATGAATTTTTGCATAATTACCATAAGGGAAAATACTCTTCTCTTTGTGTGCTGTCAATTGCCAACACATCATTTGGATATCTCAAGCCATGAGGAATGTTGTAGATATTTCACCCTGCTATAGCTAGTGCCGGCCGGAGTGACCGAGCCGTTCTAAGCGCTACAGTCTGGAACCGCGCGATCGCTACAGTCGCAGGTTCGAATCCTGCCTCGGGCATGGATGTGTATGCTGTCCTTAGGTTAGTTAAGTTTAAGTAGTTCGAAGTTCTAGGGGATTGATGACCTCAGAAGTTAAGTCCCATAGTGCTCAGAGCCATTTGAACTTTATCGCTAGTGTGGCGCGATCCCAAATGAGTGTGCTACATTAGAACACTCTTCTTGAGATTCGTGACATATACACCCAAGTCTTACGAAAAATCCCTTATGTTAACTAAATTTGATTCGCAGTAATATATTTTGTAATATGCACCAAACGCTAAATCATAGCGACCCGTATTTTTCAGTGCAGTACTTCACTTCACGCAGTCCATTACTTCCATGTAAATATCACAATAACTATAACCATTAACGAAATGATGACACATCATCATTAAACTGACATATAAAGCTACAAGTAAGGCTGAAACGAAATTTTTTTACTGAATAGTTTCTGTAAAATCGTTTGTGGAAGTCTGCGGTTTGTGCTCCTCGGCCGGCCGCGGTGGTCTCGCGGTTCTAGGCGCGCAGTCCGGAACCGCGCGACTGCTACAGTCGCAGGTTCGAATCCTGCCTCGGGCATGGATGTGTGTGATGTCCTTAGGTTAGTTAGGTTTAACTAGTTCTAAGTTCTAGGGGACTGATGACCTAAGATGTTAAGTCCCATAGTGCTCAGAGCCATTTGAACCATTTTTTTCTGTGCTCCTCGATTCTGCATCGCCAATCAACTGAAATGTGGCAAACACTGTTGGCCTCCCTTCCAAACAAACGAATGAACTCACCCAGCGCCTTGGACGAAAATGCTGCTATAGTGCACGTCATTAACGACGGCGGCCGAGTTTAGATTCGTTCTGCGCATCTGACGTCACAAAACACAGTCAGCCAATGAAGAGAGAATGACGTTGCCAGAGCTCGACTGCAGTGCAGAGCATGGACGAGTGTCTTCAGTTTTAGAAACGTTCAGTCATAAATAAAGTAATTGATCAAAAGCAATGTCTTGATAGCAGACTTCCTTTGACAGAACGTTTGGAAAAAGCATTCTTTGTACCAATTGCTTCATATTCTATTAATTAATTAAACCAAACAAGCACTAAGCCTCCTAATTCAGGCGATAGCAAAGGTGTTTGTATCATTCTCAAGAACCGCTTTTTCGCAATAAAGAACAGTGGTAATTGTTTATTTCCTATTGTACTTCGACGAAACGTGAGTAATTCATAGTCATACCAACAGTGTTTGTCGGTATTTTGCGCGATATTTTAAGAGTCCTTCAGGAAATCTATTGAATGATGAGCTGCGTTAGTGTAATGGTTAACGTGTTTGACTGTTCAGTGAGTTTCTGAGTTCAAACCTTGTTCCGTGATTTTTATTTTCTTTATTTAAAAACAATATCAAAGTGTCTTACTTCATAAATTTTATTCGTTTGAATGTAATTTTTTGAAATTTCTAGTGCTTTGTCTCTTCATTATAATCATAGTAAGTTTTCGGTTTTTCTAATTTTGTCCTCCAATATTTCTTTTCACAGCAATTAAAAACAATGAAAAGGCGCACATACAATATTCATGTTATCTGTTTTGTTTGTATATCTTCTCTTGCGGAGTAGTTGTTTTACTATTCATATTGAGATATATTCTTTTCCAACACTATTAAAAATATTATTTAGAGCAGAATTTCTGCTCGTACGTTGCTGAGCTACTTGATTGTCTGAAGCAATTCTTTGCTTCGCTGCTTTGGCAACATCATCATATTCAATGTTTTCGTCGAATGATCTATGTTTTGGCAAGTATTTACTGTCCGTTGTGACAAACACAAATTGTTTGCGCACTGGGCCTCACTGACAATGTATTTTAGTTTCTACGTTTTATTACGTCCACAATTTAGTTTTGTGTACTTCGTCAACTTTGTTTTAATCAGAACTTTTTAGAAAAAAGCGAAATGACTCTGGTATAAATAAAACTTCATAAATCTGTTTTGTTTGTATATCTTCTCTTGCGGAGTAGTTGTTTTACTATTCATATTGAGATATATTCTTTTCCAACACTATTAAAAGTATTATTTAGAGCATAATTTCTGCTCGTACGTTGCTGAGCTACTTGATTGTCTCAAGCAATTCTTTGCTTCGCTGCTTTGGCAACATCATCATATTCAATGTTTTCGTTGACTGATCTATGTTTTGGCAAGTATTTACTGTCCGTTGTGACAAACACAAATTGTTTGCGCACTGGGCCTCACTGACAATATATTTTAGTTTCTACGTTTTATTACGTCCACAATTTAGTTTTGTGTACTTCGTCAACTTTGTTTTAATCAGAACTTTTTAGAAAAAAGCGAAATGACTCTGGTATAAATAAAACTTTTATTACAGTCGCGAAAGACGGAATATTTCTCAGTATTACATACGACACCTATCTGGTACTTAAATTAAATGAGATATTGTTATACAGTAAATTTTATATGAAATTTAGGTATCTTGTCCACATTTCATTCTCAACATTGTGGCAACTAAAATCGACCATACGGATAGTATACGCTATGGACTTTTACCTCTGCAAACTCTTCAAAATTTCGTGCAATGGTTTACTACATTAAGTGCTGCACAATAACTGCGTTGAACATCGAAACAAAATTACGTCATTTATTGGGGGGGGGGGGGGGGGAAGGTATCAGTCAAGAAGATGTGTAAAAATCAAATTTTTGGGCCAAATAGTTTTTGTGAAATCGAATGGTAAGTGTGTCAAAGCAGCCGGAACACCATGTGTCAGCACAGGCGAGCAGTGCAATGATGACAAAATCGCGCTCAGCGCGGAATGCGGGAAGCACGTCTCTGTAGCAGCGAAAGGGTTAATGCGGCCGTGGTGGCTCTACTTCATAAACTGCGCGCTCCACCCTAAACGTAAGTTTGCCAACTATGTTATACTATGGCGCTGCTTCTCTTGGCGCGTGCGTCGTTTGCAACTGGCAACGCAGCAATCTCCCGCGTCTGTGTGGGCACTTTTTTACGGACCTTGGGTGGGCGTGCGTGAGCCGCCAAGATAAAAGAATTGAACTATAGAAGTGTAGCTTTTCTACTCAGTAACAAAGATATGTACAGAGACGGTGATATTTCAAGATATGCTTAATTTTAATTGACGTTAGTGAATTCGGTCGTCAGCTAACAGTAAGCAAACTTAATAACTTACATCGGAAGCAGATGGGTAAATAGCAAGGCCACAGTAGGGTTAGAGGACGTGAGAAGGGGATGCTTTATTGATCGTCTTCCAGTACTGACAGCCCTTGGGCGTTGCCGATTCGTATCAATCAGTCGCTACGATTTACATTGTAAACAGAAGTAACATGGACCCGTGAACGCCCTTTGTAGAGACGGTCTTCAAACCTTCATATACGATACATTTTTGTAGCAAGGAACATGAAATTAAAGTAAAGCTGTTGAAGTACAACGCAGTAAGTACAAGGAAAATGACATTCAAAACATTAAGTAAACATTTGTGATCGTTTCTCGTACTGCATAATGCATTTAAATATAAGTACAATTAATCAATTAAACGTCAATCAGACAACAAAATAACATTTCGTCAGGCAAATTCAGTGTCTCTCTTTGGAGTCGCCTAAGGTGGCAGATGTCGAAAACAGAGAACAGTCGACATAAAGCGTTCCGGAAAGTGCCGACTGTCAATTAGAGGTGGGTCGAACTCGCTCATTCCCGTGAACTACTTCATTCTTTTCACTCTTTGCCCTGAAGCGTTCAAATGAAGTAGTTCATTCACGAAGTACGGAAGCCTGGCGAAGTTGCCCAGTTCGCCGCTCAGCCGTGGCTACGCTCGCATCGCCTCGCTCGTACAAAAAGCTTCGTAATACTTCATAATTTTACCAACAGATAGCCGAACTATGCAGTAACGTGCACGTAACGTTTTACGCTCTTACAGCGTCTGAGCTAACTTAAATAGAGCATGGTCGAAGGGGGACAAAGGAAAGATAAACAGAGAAGCCTGTCACATATAAAGAAGGTATTACATTTAATCTTGCTCGACATTTTCTCATGAAGCGCCCAAACAAGTCTTTATCTGCCAAGTGAAACATTATTTGTTGTATTCATGGACTGAAAACTAGGGCTACAAACGAAATGCATTCCAGTTTTATGTTCCTTTTAAAATTTAATCCAAAATAGAATGTGTATGTTTACCACTGTCACAAAGTCTATATATCTACGTTAGGTAATTATTAAGAAGTTTTCCTGTAGATTTTATTTTTGTTGAGAATAATAACCCTCCAGATTCAAAACAGTTTAAACTGTCACCTGCAGTCATTGGTACGATTTCAGGTAAAATCCCTCTTTCAGTGTTATTAACAAACCTTTTATTTTCATGTTGGCTGTGCGTGCTCACACAGCCAGCCTCTTCGTTTGCATCTGTAATATTCATTGGTCCGCAAGATGTCAGCACTGCAGGAAGCAGCTGACGCTGCCTTCCCCTCGCCCCTCACCATCTCGACCACTCACAAACCTATCATTTCCCACAAACGGCGCGCGATTCGTCGACAGGCAGTAGAGGGGGAACTGAAGTGAAGGGAGAATGAGTGACGTAGCGCCGATGTAATGGGATGAGGGAGAGGGGAAGAGAGTGAGTGAACTAGAAAAAAGTATGGAGTGTGTTATCTGTGAAGAGTTTGAAGTACCAGTTCATTGAAATTGAGTGGTTAGTTCACACTTCACTGGAGTGAAGCGTTCATTTGAACGACTCATTCACGAGCTCCCCATCACTACTGTCAATGATCAATATTTGGGGGTCATGGCGCCCCTAGTATAGCTAATCTATTGCCGCTCTTAGGACACTATCCTTCGTTCATCATAACAATAGACCTGATGTAAACAAACACAAATGCGATGTGTGGTCAGCAGCCGTAGCTCTCGTTCACTGGTGTTATTTCGCACTTGGAAGTAGATCCAACTCATGTGTTAGATATCTTGGTGCTATATCACTGTAAAAGAACCTTCAATACATTCTGATGTATTAACAGACATCAATGTTTTTCTTAATCATATTTTAGCTATGTAATTTTTAAATCAAATATCGTGTACAGTCACATTCTCTGTAAACGTCACTTGTGCTCTGATTGTCTCACTGTCCAGACGTCCTGTGTAAATGGATGACACCGCTTCCTGTTTCGTAGTGAACAAGGCACGCAGAACGCGGCTAATGGCGAGAAAAAAGTTGTTCTTGATGTCTTTCACAAAATTGTAGAGAAAAGTCAGCTTTGACGTTTGTCCAGAAACACAATATAATAAATATAACCGAGTGTTTTCTAATTGTATGCGTGGTGTAAAAGGTAGCGTCGTAGAATGATACTTGTTTTCGATGGCGGGTTACGGTTTGAAACTCTTTGTGGACTATAATCTTTTTTGTTCGGTTTGAATACCTAAACCATTTAAATATGAAGTTAATAAAAAACGAGGGTTGGAACTTTAATAGTGGCAACTATTTATTTACAGCTCGTACAAAATAGATACGTGTTTCAAAGTTTTACTGATCTTCGAAGTAGTCACCAGCATTGTGTATAACACGTTGCTAGCGATGTGGAAGTCGTAGGGTACGCTTAAGCTGTGCCAATTGTGTTGACATTTTGAGCGGCGCGGTCTATTGCCTGACGAATTTGTGGCACTTCTGAAGCGAATGCCGTGAAGTGTTTCCTTCAGTTTAGAAATCGAGCTGAACTCACGAGGGCTTAAGTCAGGGAAGTGCAGTAGGAGGTATAGCACTTACCAGACCCATCAGTCAAACAAATCAGTAACAGCTTGCACTGTACGTGCTTGAGCATTGTCCTGCAAAATGATGGTCAGGTCCTCCAGAAAGTGTCATCACTTCTGTCTCTAAGCTGGTCGTAGGTTGTGTTCCAAAAAGGAACAGCATAGAGACAGAAGTGATGACACTTTCTGGAGGACGTGACCATCATTTTGCAGGACAATGCTCAAGCACGTACAGTGCAAGTTGTTTCTGATTTGTTTGACTGATGGGGCTGCTAAGTGCTATACCACCTACTACTGCACTTCCTTGACTTAACCGCTCATGAGTTCAGCTCGATTTCTAAACCGAAGGGAACTCTTCACGGCATTCGCTTCAGAACTGCTACAAATTCGTCGGGCAATAGACCGCGCCGCTCCAACTGTCAACACAACTGGCACTACTAAGAGTATCCTACGACTTCCACGTCACTGGCAACGGGTTATACACATTGCTTGTGATTACTTTGAAGGTCAGTAAGACTCTGAAACACGTATCTATTTTGTACGAGCTGTAAACAAGTAGTTGCCACTATTAAAGTTCCAACTCTCGTACATGTTAATTAACTCATATTTAACCATCATTTTTCAAGAAAAATGCACGTCTTCTAATTTCTAATTATATATCGCACTCAAAGTTCTGGTTTTCATTACAAATATGCATTCTTAATTATGGATATTTTATAAAAGATTGTTGAAGTTAGCCGACCGATGTGGCCGAGCGGCTCTAGGCGCTTCAGTCTGGAACCGCGCGACCGCTACGGTCGCAGGTTCGAATCCTGCCTCGGGCATGGATGTGTGTGATGTCCTTAGGTAAGTTAGGTTTAAGTAGTTCTAAGTTCTAGGGGACTGATGACCTCAGATGTTAAGTCCCATAGTGCTCAGAGCCATTTGAACCATTTGTCGAAGTTAAGAAAACATTGCACAATTAAATTTTTTAGAGAAAAATGAAAAATCAAATACTCTTTATTTGAATATGCCCATTGTTTTGTAGGACAGATGTGATCTCACACGAGCTAGAGTGACAAGCGTCGTAGCAACACGGGAAACAATTTTCACGGCGTCGAGCACACTGTACAAATGGCGCATTTTTACAGCTGTTACCGTAACACTGCAATCTGAACACAATAGAATTGACCTGCCGCCAAGTTAAGGGTTTGGTCGCGAGTGTTAACAAGACATTTAAGCTGCCAAACGCACTGCAACTACTGTGCGACGCCTTGTGACGCGACGCTGCGAACGATGGTGAAATGCAGAACAATGCGTCATAAAAGAGGAAGAGGAATGTGGACTTTTTGATGGCTTTGGATATGTTGCTGCTCGCCTTGTTATCAACGTAGCAGTACTAAAGCGTACCGTATTCCTCGGAGTCCGATGTGGATGGAGTTGGGAGATTACCAGACGACTGACTGTCATACTTTCAGTGGCTTCAATATCTAACTACATGGGTAATCAGCAGATCGCTTTTACGCAACACATAGCTCATGCAAAAAAATTACCCTTCTTAAAGTCAGAAATTTCCATCACTCTTGGTTTTAATTACAGTACTATGTTAGCTAAGATCGAGAGTATGTTATCTCCATTCCGCAGTACAGCTGTTAAGGAGCTGTTCCCCAGGGAGACGATGGATTCACGCCCTCCTGTCGGCATGATGAAGAATGTATCGGTATTCACTGGACCATGCAACACACTGCCACTCCACCAATATCTAGTGCCGATGGTTATATACCAAAAAACGAACAAACGACGGAACTCATCCTCCTTGGTACACAAAACGGGTTAGAACACTGTTGCAGAAACAACGAAACAAACATGCCAAATTTAAACAGACGCAAAATCCCCAAGATTGGAGATCCTTTACAGAAGCTTTAAATTTAGCGCGGGGTTCAATGCGAGAGGCCTATAACAGTTTCCACAACGAAACTTTGTCTCGAAACCTGGCAGAAAGTCCAAAGACATTCTGGTCGTATGTGAAGTATGTTAGCGGCAAGAAACAATCAATGCCTTCTCTGCGCGATAGTAATGGAGATACTATCGAATCGAAGACAGTGCTGCCAAAGCAGAGTTACTAAACACAGCCTTCCGAAATGCCTTCACAAAAGAAGACGAAGTAAATATTCCAGAACTCGAATCGAGAACAGCTGCCAACATGAGTAACGTAGAAGTAAATATCCTCGGAGTAGTTAAGCAAATCAAATCACTTAATAAAAGCAAGTCTTCTCTTCCAGACTGTATACCAATTAGGTTCCTTTCCGAGTATGCTGATCCATTAGCTTCATACTTAACAATCATATACAACCGTTCGCTCGGCGAAAGATCCGTACCAAAAGACTGGAAAGTTGCACAGGTCACACCAGTATTCAAGAAAGGTAGTAAGAGTAATCCACTAAATTACAGGCCCATATCGTTAACGTCGATATGCAGCAGTATCTTAGAACATATATTGTGTTCGAACATTATAAATCACGTCGAAGGAAACGGTCTATTGACACACAGTCTACATGGGTTTTGAAAACCTTGTTCCTGTGAAACACAACTAGCTCTTTATTCACATGAAGTGCTGAGTGCTATTGAAAAGGGATTTCAGATCTATTCCATATTCCTGGATTTCCGGGAGGGTTTTGACACTGTACCAAACAAGCGGCCTGTAGTGAAATTCCGTTCTTATGGAATATCGTCTCAGTTATGTGACTGGATTTGTGATTTACTGTCAGAGAGGTCACAGTTCGTAGTAATTGACGGAAAGTCATCGAGTACAACAGAAGTGATTTCAGGCGTTCCCTAAGCTAGTGTTATAGGCCCTTTGCTGTTCCTTATCTATATAAACGATGTGGGACACAATCTGAGCAGCTGTCTTCGGTTGTTTGCAGATGACGCTGTCTTTTATCGACTAATAAAGTCATCAGAACATCAAAACAAACTGCAAAACGATTTAGAAAAAATATCTGAGCGGTGTGAAAAGTGGCAGTTGACCCTAAATAACGAAAAGTGTGAGGTCATCCACATGAGTGCTGAAAGGAACTCGTTAAACTTCGGTTACATGATAAATCAGTCTAATCTAAAATCCGTAAAATCAACTAAATAGATAGGTATTACAATTACGAACAACTTAAATTTGAAGGAACACATAGAAAATGTGGGGAAGGCCAACCAAAGACTGCGTTTTATTGGGAGGACACTTAGAAAATGTAACAGATCTGGTAAGGAGACTGCCTACACTAAGCTTGTCCGTCCTCTTTTAGAACACTGCTGCGCGGTGTGGGATCCTTACCAGATAGGGCTGACGGAGTACATCGAAAAAGTTCAAAGAAGGGCAGCACGTTTTGTATTAACGCGAAATATGGGAGAGTGTCACAGAAATGATACAGGATGTGGGCTGGAAATTATTAAAAGAAAGGCGTTTTTTGTTGCGACGGAATCTTCACGATATTTCGATCATGAACTTTCTCCTCCGAATGCGAAAATATTTTGTTGACACCGACCTAAATAGGGAGGAACGACCACCACGATAAAATAAGGGAAATCAGAGCTCGTACGGAAATATACACGTGTTCATTCTTTCCGCGCGCTATACGAGATCGGAATAATAGAGAATTGTGAAGGTGGTTCGATGAACCCTCTGCCAGGCATTTAAATGTGATTTGCAGAGTATCCATGTAGATGTAGATGTCACGTGGCAATTTCAGTCCTAGCTACCGATGTGGTTGTTTTAACGTTGGTACATACATAGGTTGTCGGCTCCAGGCCCATCATTAGAAGTGTTTGGTGTATTGTGTGTTCAGACACACTTGTACTCTACCCAGCATTAAAGTCTGATGTTAGTCCCGCCACAGTTCGCCGCCTGATCTGTTTTCCAAGTCTGCCCAGCCTCCGACGTCCGACATCCATTATAATGGGTGGCCGCGCAACGCCACGACGTTTGCACGTCTTGGTTTCGCCATGTGTTGAAGACACTCACCACAGAACTCCTCGAACACCCAACAGGTCTTTCAGTTTTCGAAATGCTTGTGTCGAACTTCCGGGCCATCACAATCTGCCCTATGTCAAACTCAGATAGATCGCACGCCTTCTACATCTACGTCTACATACATACTCCGCAATCCACCATACGGTGCGTGGCGGAGGGTACCTCGTACCACAACTAGCATCTTCTCTCCCTGTTACACTCCCAAACAGGACGAGGGAAAAATGACTGCCTATATGCCTCTGTACGAGCCCTAATCTCTCTTATCCTATATTTGTGGTCTTTCCGCGAAATGTTAAGTTGGCGGCAATAAAATTGTACTGCAGTCAGCCTCAAATGCTGATTCTCTAAATTTCCTCAGTAGCGATTCACGAAAAGAACGCCTCCTTTCCTCTAAGGACTCCCACCTGAGTTCCTGAAGCATCTCCGTAACACTCGCGTGATGATCAAACCTACCAGTAACAAATCTAGCAGCCCGCCTCTGAATTGCTTCTATGTCCTCCCTCAATCCGACCTGATAGGGATCCCAAACGCTCGAGCAGTACTCAAGAATAGGTCGTATTCGTGTTTTATAAGCGGTCTCCTTCACAGATGAACCACATCTTCCCAAAATTCTACCAATGAACCGAAGACGACTATCCGCCTTTCCCACAACTGTCATTACATGCTTGTCCCACTTCATATCGCTCTGCAGTGTTACGCCCAAGTATTTAATCGACGTGACTGTCAAGCGCTACACTACTAATGGAGTATTGATACATTACGGGATTCTTTTTCCTATTAACCTGCATTAATTTACATTTATCTATATTTAGAGTTAGCTGCCATTCTTTACACCAATCACAAATCCTGTCCAAGTCATCTTGTATCCTCCTACAGTCACTCAACAACGACACCTTCCCGTACACCACAGCATCATCAGAAAACAGCCGCACATTGCTATCCACCCTATCCAAAAGATCATTTATGTAGATAGAAAACAACAGCGGACCTACCACACTTCCCTGGGACACTCCAGATGATACCCTTCACCTCCAATGAACACTCACCATTCTATCCATGAACAGCTCGCTCACTGACACTACTTGTACCGTGCGTGTGTCTGACCAGCAGTTATTCCTGGCCAGGTGGCACTGCTATCGCCTGGACGGGTTTATATCGACAGTTGGTCGGTGGTCATAATGTTCTGGCTGTTCAGTGTATATTAAACAAACACTGCTACGACTATGCTTCAAATTTTAATGAATACAAAAGTCCATCACGTTCTTTGGGCCATCTCTGAGCAAATAGTGCACCGTCTGACCTCGAACCCACGTTACTGCGTTCGTTTTAGCATGTGGATACTACGTACTGTCCGGGAAGAATACAATCTCTGGTCCAAAGTCGTGTTGTCCCGTTCGAAGAAAGTAACATTTCAGCTATCCATGCACGCTCCCTGGCCCGATCCAAACCTCTATATGTCACTGTCCACTTCCTTATATCGCAGTCTTATGTACCTCTCCCTTTAAGCTCGCAACATTACTTGAGTCCTACTCAGGGAGACCAAAAATACAACAAGGAATTGAAACCATTTTTTATCTTTGTGTGCCCAGTCTCGGTTTATGGTATTTACGTATATTTAACGACCAGCAGTTGTATGAATCATTATTTCAAATTATTCACTGACTGAGAACTTCATGTCACCAGCCGCAAGGATATAGATGTATTACTCAGTTGTTCAAAAATGGCTCTGAGCACTATGGGACTCAACTTCAAAGGTCATCAGTCCCCTAGAACTTAGAACTACTTAAACCTAACTAACCTAAGGACAGCACACACATACATGCCCGAGGCAGGATTCGAACCTGTTACGCGGTTCCAGACTGTGGCGCCCAGAACCGCCTGGCCAACCCGGCCGGCTACTCACTTGTGTCGTATGAAAATTTGAGCCAGACTTGTGCTCAAACCCGGCTTTCCTGCTTACCGCGGGTGGACACCTTAACCATTTTAGGTATCTGTGCACACTTCTCGGTCCGATCCAAACCTCCATACGTCATAGAAATGGTCTCGATCCCGTGTAGTAGTGTCATTATCTTTGAAAAAAAAAAAGGGACGGTACGGACTGCCTCTCACCGATTTGATTCATATTGACACGGTGTGTAGAGCACGATTAGGACTTTAACATATGTAAAGAGGAATATGCAACACTCAACAGTTTTCGATAAAGTCGAGTATGAAAATTGTAGGCTGCTTATACAGGGTGGTCCATTGATAGTGACCGGGCCAAATATCTCGCGAAATAAGATTCAAACGAAAAAACTACAAACAACGAAACTCGTCCAGCTTGAAGGGGGAAACCAGATGGCGCTATGGTTGGCCCGCTAGATGGCGCTGCCGTAGGTCAAACGGATATCAACTGCGTTTTTTAAAATAGGAACCCCCATTTTTTTTACATATTCGTGTAGTACGTAAAGAAATATGAATGTTTTAGTTGGACCACTTTTTTCGCTTTGTGATAGATGGCGCTGTAATAGTCACAAACGTATAAGTACGTAGTATCACGTAACATTCCACCAGTGAGGACGGTATTTGCTTCGTGTACATTACCCGTGTTAAAATGGACCGTTTACCAACTGCGGAAAAGTTCGATATCGTGTTGATGTATGGCTATTGTGATCAAAATGCCCAACGGGCGTGTGCTATGTACACTGCTCGGTGTCCTGGACGACATCATCCAAGTGTCCGGACCGTTCGCCGGATAGTTACGTTATTTAAGGAAACAGGAAGTGTTCAGCCACATGTGAAACGTCAACCACGACCTGCAACAAAAGATGATGCCCAAGTAGGTGTTTTAGCTGCTGTCGCGGCTAATTCGCACATCAGTAGCAGACAAATTGCGCGAGAACCTGGAATCTCAAAAACGTCGGTGTTGAGAATGCTACCTCAACATCGATTGCACCCGTACCATATTTCTATGCACTAGGAATTATATGGCGACGACTTTGAACGTCGTTTACAGTTCTGCCACTGGGCACAAGAGAAATTACTGGACGATGACAGATTTTTTTCACGCGTTCTATTTAGCAACGAAGCGTCATTCACCAAAAGCGGTAACGTAAACCATAATATGCACTATTGGGCAACGGAAAATCCACGATGGCTGCGACAAGTGGAACATCAGCGACCTTGGCGGGTTAATGTATGGTGAGGCATTATGGGAGAAAGGATAATTGGCCCCCATTTTATCGATGGCAATCTAAATGGTGCAATGTATGCTGATTTCCTACGTAATGTTCTACCGATGTTTCACTGTATGACAGAATGGCGATGTACTTCCAACATGATGGATGTCCGGCACATAGATCGCGTGCGGTTGAAGCGGTATTGAATAGCATATTTCATGACAGGTGGATTGGTCATCGAAGCACCATACCATAGCCCGCACGTTCACAGGATCTGACGTCCCCGGATTTCTTTCTGTGGGGAAAGTTGAAGGATATTTGCTATCGTGATCCACCGACAACGCCTGACAACATGCATCAGCGCATTGTCAGTGCATGTGCGAACATTACAGAAGGCGAACTACTCGCTCTTGAGAGGAATGTCGTTACACGTATTGCCAAATGTATTGAGGTTGACGGACATCATTTTGAGCATTTATTGCATTAATCTGGTATTTACAGGTAATCACGCTGTAACAGCGTGCGTTCTCAGAAATGATAAGTTCACGAAGGTACACGTATCACATTGGAACAACCGAAAGAAAATGTTCAAACGTACCTACGTTCTGTATTTTAATTTAAAAAACCTACCTGTTACCAACTGTTCGTCTAAAATTGTGAGCCATATGTTGTGACTATTACAGCGCCATCTATCACAAAGCGAAAAAAGTGGTCCAACTAAAACATTCATATTTCTTTACGTACTACACGAATATGTAATAAAAATGGGGGTTCCTATTTTTTAAAAAACGCAGTTGATATCAGTTTGACCTATGGTAGCGCCATATAGCGGGCCAACCATAGCGCCATCTGGTTTCCCCCTTCAAGCTAGACAAGTTTCGTTCTTTGTAATTTTTTCGTTTGACGCTTATTTCGTGAGATATTTGGCCCGGTCACGATCAATTGACCACCCTGTATATTGGGTGTTTCAACATTACATAAACAAATTTCGATGGGTTGTTGAAGGTGTCTTCAGGAACAAAATGAGGATAGGAACCAGTGTGCGGAAACGTCATGCAACGACGCTACAGAGTGTTGAAGTTACATCCGCCGACGCCTGTATATGTACAAGGTCTACAACTTTGCTTCCGCCGTTTTTTCCCCAACATTTGAGGCTTTAATGAAACAAATTGGTTACACATGTATCACTCATTTTCCATCGCTGACCACTACTTTCTCCCATCTTTCGGGCAGTGTACGAATCCCGCGTCGAAAAAATTGTTCATCTTTTGAAGCGATCCACGAATCGATCCAATTTGTGACTTCTTCATGAAATCGGAAGTGTTGGTCAGCCAGACCTTGTGCCATTGATGTAAACACGTGATAGTCAGAGTGAGCAATGTCTGGAGAATACGGTGGTTGGGGTAGGACGTCCCATTTTAACGTTTCCAAGTGCGTTTTGACCTCTTTTTGCAACGTGGGGTCGAGCGTTGTCGTGCTGCAAAATCACTTTATCGTGCCTCTCGCTGTATTGCCGTCGTTTGTCTTTTAATCCTCTGCTCAAACACATTAATTGCGTTCGATAACGAGCACTTGGTTTTAACACCTCACAGTACAGGAAACCGAGCTGGTCCCACCAAATGCAGAGCATGATCTTGGAGCCATGAATATTCTGCTTGGCCGTCGACCTGGAAGCATGGCCTGGACATCCCCACGATTTTTTGCGTTTATCGTTATCGTAATGAACTCATTTTTCGTCCCCGGTCACAATGCGATGCAGAAATCCCTTCCGTTTTTGCCGCTGAAGCAACTGTTCACAAACACACAAACGCCGTTCAACGTCTCTTGGTTTCAGCTCACGCGGGACCCAAGTTCCTTCTTTCTGAATCGTGCCCATAGTCTTGAGACGTTTTGAAATGGCTTCCTGTGTCACTCCCACTAATCGTACCAATTCTTCGTGAGTTTTACGCGAGTCTTCATTCAGCAATGTCTCCAATTCTGCATCTTCGAAAACATTCTCTCTTCCACCTCTATGCCGGTCTACGACGTTAAAATCACCGTTCTTGAAGCGTTGAAACCACTCATGACGCGTTCTTTCAGTAATAGCTTCCTTACCATACGTACTTGAGACTCAGCCGCTGTTTTCTTCATATTGAAACAAAACAGTAACACCTGCCGCAAATGACGAGAATTAGGCTCGTAAACTGACATTTTCAAACAAGAGCAACTTTATGATGCAGATACAAAACGAAAAATGTTTGATTGAGGTTATGTTGACCGAGGTCCGAGCTAACTGCCTGACGTCTGCGATCTGTTTCTGTCGACCGCTGCTTACCGTTGTCGCCACCTATCGGCAAACGGCGGAAGCAAAGATTTGCACCTTGTGTGTATATACAGGGTGGTCCAGTGATGACGAGTTTGAGGTAAGAGACCCCGGACCGCTAACGAACGAGTCGAAAGCTATAAGTGATAATCGATCTGATAAAAATGGTTCAAATGGCTCTGAGCACTATGGGACTTAACATCTGTGGTCATCAGTCCCCTAGAACTTAGAACTACTTAAACCTAAATAACCTAAGGACGTCACACACATCCATGCTCGAGGCAGGTTTCGAACCTGCGACCGTAGCGGTCACGCTGTTCCAGATTGAAGCGCCTAGAACCGCTCGGCCACAGCGGCCGGCAATCGTTCTGATATCTCTGAAAGTGGAACATAGTACCGGTATTGTTGTTGCTAAGACTGTACCGTAGGCAACTTTCAGAGACGGTCGTATGGACCAAAACAAGAAAAAAAGTCCATTAAACATTCGCTCCAAAGTGCATGTCTGAGGAGCTATGAGCACTTGCAATAGGAGAAATGTGTTTCTCAATAGCGAATATGAACAAGTGTTCATAGTTCCTCAGATATGAGTTTAAGACCATATGGTTACTGAACATCCTTTCTTGTTTTGGGTAACATTACCACATCTGAAGTTCCTTTCCTACTATCTTAGCGACAACAGTACCGGTACATGTGCTTCACTGTCAGGGGTACCTGTTTTTTTTTTCTCTTTGTTGTGATTTTGATCACCTTACACAAGGCGGGCTGTCAGCAGCAGAGTACGCCCAGCCTTGAGATTTACAATAAGTAGTACATATAGGTGGCACAGAGAATACAAGCAAAACGGTGGGCAAAAAATGTAGACACTAAAAAACAAAAAAACACGGAGCCGTTCACGCTGGACGAGAAACATCACGAACACTAGTTGACACGGCGCACATGACATGGACGATGGCGACGGTACACGTGAACAGTGGTGGCGTGACGGCGAACAAACACTAAACACAAACGAAGGCACACACACGATTGAGGTACCTGAATAATTTTCGCTTATAACTTTCGACTCGTTCACTCTCGGATCAGGAATCCCTCACATCACATCGATAGATGTATCCTTCGCCACCATCCCTGAAAGCCTGTTAACATCACCACGGAATTAATCTGTATATACATACACTGATCAGCCGGAACATTATGACGCCGACCTACTATCGATATAAACCAGTCCAGGCGATAGCAGCGACACCTGGCGAGGAATGACTGCGAGTCGACACACGCCCAGTGCATGTAGTACCAGTAAGCGTGCTTTCCGTGTGTCGAATGGGGAAGGCGCGAGATCAAATCTGAGTTTGAGCGAGGGCAGATTGTGATGGCCCGGAAGCTCGACACGAGCATTTCGAAAACTGCTCGTCTTGTCGGTTGTTCAAGGAGTGCTGTTGCATCCACGGACCCAACCAACCAACTCGCGCACGCGCCCCCTGACCGTGACATCGCTGGCCACAGTTCCTGTCGCGGCCGTCGGTGTCTGAGAGCGTTACCGCCGACGGAAGAGGTCGCACCATGGCTGAGCTCGGGTCCGCAGCGCCCTCTGCCTTTTGCATATAAGGAGGAGCGCTGGCCCCGAGACGCACAGTCTATTGTCGGTTGTCTATTGCTAGCCTTTCGTGGAGTTTATAGCGGAGCCATTGCAGTGTGATATTTGCTATTGTATTCGAATAGTCTCAGTACACGGATTACTCTTGGATATTACTTAGACTTGTATTGCTGGAGCACGTTTCGTCAGAAATAAAGATAAGTTATCTCTTCATTCTAGCTTGCGCAATTCTTGTCATTAATTATTTTTCGGCCAACAGACATAGCTACATCCTGGTCACTACCCACGATTCATACAATTTGTGGTGGCTGCCCCAAAAGTACCGCCGAGGACCTTGGGTTTGGGAGGCGTCACAAAATCTTCAGCACGTTTCGAAACAAAGGTGAAACCACAAACGGACGTCGTTTGGTTGGGCGGTCACCCCTCATTTCAGATGTCGAACGTTGTAGGCTGGACGGATTTGTAAAACAGGACAGGCGGCGAACTGTGGCGGAACTAACACCAGAGTCAGTGTGTGTCTGAACACTCAATACACCGAACACTCCTAACGATGGGCCTCCGGAGCCGACAAACTATGCATCTATCAACGTTAAAATAACCATATCGGTAACTAGGACTGACATTGTCATGCGACCATCGGCACTGGATGTTGGCACAGTGGCAGAGCGTTACATGGTCTGATGAATCCCGATACCTTCTTCATCATGCCGATGGGAGGGCGCGAATCCGTAGTCTTGCAGGGGGACAGATCCTTGACACCTGTACTGTGGAATGCAGACAAGCTGGCGGTGGCTCCATTATGCTCTGGGGGACATTCATGTGCGCCTCCATGGGTCCAGTGGAGCACATGCAAGCACCAAGACTGCCTAGGAGTATCGTACACTGGTTGCAGACTACGTACACCCCTTCATGACGATCATGTGTCCCGACAGCAGTGGCATTTTTCAACAAGACAATGGGCCATGTCACAGGCCAGTAGTGTTATGGAGTGGTTCGATCAACAGAGTGGTGAATTCCAGTTCATGTATTCGCCTTCCAACGGGGATGTGATTGAACGTGGCGTCAGACCTCATAGCCCCCCTCTCCGGAATTTACGGGAATTGCGTGTGTTGTGTGTGCAGGTGTGTGCCATTTACCTCCAAGACCAATCAAGGCCCGATTGCTTCCATGCCACGATGCGTCCCCGCTGTTATCCGTGCCAAAGGTGAACATACCGGCTATTGGGTAGGCGGTCATAATGTTCTGGCAAATCAGTGTACATATACACACGCCGGCGCCTATAACTTCCACTCCCTGTAGTGTTCATGGATGACGTTTCCGGACAAGGATTGCTATCCTCATTTTGTTCCTCACGACACCTTCTGCATCTCGTCGAAGTTTGTCGGTGTAATTTTGAAACACTGAAAGGTGGCTACACTGAGCCACTGCGCCAGAGATTGCGCCAAAGAGTATTATTAAGCCGCCTCCACAGCGCTTGTCGAGAACTCGTGGTAGTCAGTGGCTGTTAAGAACTCGTAGAAGTCAGTGCTTGGAGAGAGCTCGTAGTAGTGAGTGCCTGTCGAGGTCTCGTGGTAGTCTGTGCTGAGATGTTGTAGCAGAGAGTGTTTGTTGAGATGTGCTATTAGGCAGTGCTTGCTGAGATGTGATATTGGAGAGTTCTGGTTGAGATATAATGTAAGGATTAGAATGATTTTCATCAATATAAATGAGGTAATTAACTCAGTTTGTTTTTATTTTAGTGTCCTAAATAATGCGTCATTACAGGTTCAGTCAACAAAGCATCTGGCGTGTGTTCTTGTATTAGAGTGTAATTCTACTTTCTTTGAGCAATTATAGTATTTGTAATTTTCTTATATCACGTCAGTAAAATTAGTATAAAAAATTCTTGTCTTGTTGAAGAAGAACCGTGCCAGATGTGCGTTGAGTCATACTTCCACATACAGAACAGTTATACTTATGCTTAGGTTTCGTAGGTTTCATAGTTGCTGGGGACTTAATTAACTAATTGTGTCAACGAAAAATTTCATTTCATTCTTGTTGTTGTTCTTTGAAGTCAGATAGTGTAATAATACTAGTCAGGGCCAACCGTTTACGAAACAGCGTAATCGGACATACAGCTACGAAAACTAAAAAGTATTTTCAATTTAATAATAATTGAGCCCCCATGCACGTTTTTTTTTTTTTAGTTAATTACCTCATTTATATTGATGAAAATCATTCTAATCCTTACATTATATCTCAACCATAACTCTCCAATATCACATCTCAGCAAGCACTGCCTAATATCTCAACAAACACTCTCTGCTACAACATCTCAGCACAGACTACCACGAGACCTCGACAGGCACTCACTACTACGAGCTCTCTCCAAGCACTAACTTCTACGAGTTCTTAACAGGCACTGACTACCACGAGTTCTCGACAAGCGCTGTGGAGGCGGCTTAATAATACTCTTTGGCGCAATCTCTGGCGCAGTGGCTCAGTGTAGCCACCTTTCAACACCCTGTATGCAGTTGGGCCGCCAGTGTTCCAGGAGTGCTTAGTTTCATAACTGTGAGGTCCCTGAATCGAATCTCACTGTCGGCAGTATTTCTTCTTTTCATTCCCAAAATTTTTATGACCATGCAAATTATTAATATTTAATCATTCATTTATGATTTTCTCAATCGTTATTCTAAAAAAAAGGAGTAAACTTTTGTCAGAAGATTGGAAATGAAAAAAAGGATACATGAGAACTATCAACGAAATCCGTATTTTGTTTATATTATCGCATCTACATTTGGGGCACGTGTAATGTGCAACCTACGGAGTAGTGCAAGAATCAGGATGCGCAACTGATCGTAGGAACATAAAAAACCATAATTATTGCAACATGCACCACATGTAATGAACGCCGAATTTTTGCGTGTGCATCGTTTTTTCAAAGTGCACGTTGCAAAGCAAACTTCGTTTACGGTTCTCGGTCGTCACACAATTTCGCGGAATACCACGCACATCGAATCACTGGTTACTGGTGCAGATAACTCACAAAAAAGTGTTACTAGCAGCGGGATTCGATCCACAGACTTTGCGCTGATGAAACTAAGCACGTACTCGCTCGGCTGCCGGCGAATTTGTCACCATACAAAGTGTACACAAGTATGCCTAAAATTTTCGAACTCGATTTTCTGGAAAACAGTTGCTTACAAAGTCCTAGTCGTGCCCTACACACCACGTCAATATGAATGAAATACAGAGGTGAGGGGAAGTTCGTGCGGTCCCCTTGTGAGCGGGAATCAAGAAATTTTGCGCTCTTAAAGGGAGACGAACGTAAGACTACGATATGAGGTTCAAATGGCTCTGAGCACTATGGGACTTAACTTCGGAGGTCATCAGTCCCCAAGAACTTAGAACTATTTAAACCTAACTAACCTAAGGACATCACACACATCCATGCCCGATGCAGGATTCGAAACTGCGACCGTAGCGGTCGCGCGGTTCCAGACTGAAGCGCCTAGAACCGCTCAGCCACTCCGGCCGGCACGATATGAGGAAGTGGGCAGTGTGAAACATATGTTTGAATTGGGATGGGGAGCGTGCATGGATAGCCGAAATAGTTAAGTTTTAATCAACGCTATGAATACTGCAGACTTGCTTCGAAAACCTATCGTCGATATCATGCTTAGGACAACTTCTTGTCTGTTCGAAAAGCAAATGAGCGACCTAACATTTCCCGAAAAGAAAAGACGACAACTAGATAAAATTTTGTTCTTTCTTCAATAATGAAACCAGTATGGCGAGCATCTGGTATAAAATTAAGGCTTTCAGAACCAGACGACTGTCTTTCGTCCCCCCCCCCCCCCCCCCCATCCACCCTCCTGCTGCCACTACCTGGCTAGAGGAATTTATAGATACACTTGCTCCTCTCACGGCCCCATTCTTGAATCATCCGTCTCCTGTTGAAGAAGACCGACACCATGTTTTCCTTCGTCGGTTCTTCAAAGAAGCACTCAACGGAGCTGTCAAATCATTGAACACAGTTGTCCTGATACTGAGTTTATTCATTATTCTGTGGTTGCGGATCTGCCCACAGAAGCGAATGATTTGCTCTTATACATTTTTAATCGGTACTGGATCCACAAGGACATCTTAGCAACAAGGAAGATACAAGTCATAAGTCACCATTCTGAAAAGTGGCAATGATCCAAATGTGGCCTCTAATTATCGTCGTGTGTTGCCAAAATGCTGGAACAAATGGTTAAAAGGAGATTGGAGTGGTTGCTTGAAAATCGTAATTTGATGCCTCGGAGTCAATACGGCTTCAGAAAAGCCAAAGGGACTATAAACAATCTGTATTTGCTTGCAATGGATATTAGTTGGTCCTTTCATATGAAACAAACATCGGTCGCTGCCTTTCTGGACGCTGATGAAGCATACTGTCACGTTCATAAACCAGTTCTCTTCGACAAACTGGCTGGTTTCCTCCACGGATGATTTATGGTATCAGTACCCTGGTCGCTCAAAGAACCATCTCCGTCCGTTACAAATGAAACACGATCGGACCTTTTCTTATCTCCCAGCGCTTGCCTCAGGGTTCAGTTTTGAGCCCCCTCCTGTATATCTGCATACGCATGATCTAGAGCGCATAATCACTCTCCCCACAAAAATATTACAGTGCACAAACAATGTCTGTGTTTATTCTATTGCCGCTTCGTATCTCCAGGCCGAACGGCATTATTCACTACCATTGCTCCACTGCCGCTTCGTATCTTCAGGCCTAATGGCGTTAATCACAACCATTGCATACATTGATGAGTGTTGTTGTTGTTGTGGTCTTCAGTCCTGAGACTGGTTTGATGCAGCTCTCCATGCTACTCTATCCTGTGCAAGCTTCTTCATCTCCCAGTACTTACTGCAACCTGCATCCTTCTGAATCTGGTTAGTGTATTTATCTCTTGGTCTCCCTCTACGATTTTTACCCTCCACGCTGCCCTCCAATGCTACATTTGTGATCCCTTGATGCCTCAGAACATGCCCTACCAACGGTCCCTTCTTCTTGTCAAGTTGTGCCACAAACTCCTCTTCTCCTCTATTCTACTCAGTACCTCCTCATTAGTCACGTGATCTACCCACCTAATCTTCAGCATTCTTCTGTAGCACCACATTTCGAAAGCTTCTATTCTCTTCTTGTCCAAACTATTTACTGTCCACGTTTCACTTCCATACATGGCTACTCTCCACACAAATACTTTCAGAAACGACTTCCTGGCACTTAAATCTATGATCGATGTTAACAAATTTCTCTTCAGAAACGATTTCCTTCCCATTGCCAGTCTACATTTTATATCCTCTCTGCTTCGACCATCATCAGTTATTTTACTCCCTAAATAGCAAAACTCCTTTACTACTTTAAGTGTCTCATTTCCTAATCTAATTCCCTCAGCATCACCCGATTTAATTTGACTACATTGCATTATCCTCGTTTTGCTTTTGTTGATGTTCATCTTATATCCTCCTTTCAAGACACTGTCCATTCCGTTCAACTGCTCTTCCAAGTCCTTTGCTGTCTCTGACAGAATTACAATGTCATCGGCGAACCTCAAAGTTATTATTTCTTCTCCATGAATTTTAATACCTACTCCGAATTTTTCTTTTGTTTCCTTTACTGCTTGCTCAATATACAGATTGAATAACATCGGGGAGAGGCTACAACCCTGTCTCACTTCCTTCCCAACCACTGCTTCCCTTTCGTGCCCCTCGACTCTTATAACTGCCATCTGGTTTCTGTACAAATTGTAAATAGCCTTTCGCTCCCTGTATTTTACCCCTGCCACCTTCAGAATTTGAAAGAGAGTATTCCAGTTAACATTGTCAAAAGCTTTCTCCAAGTCTACAAATGCTAGAAACGTAGGTTTGCCTTTTCTTAATCTTTCTTCTAAGATAAGTCGTAAGGTTAGTATTGCCTCACGTGTTCCAACATTTCTACGGAATCCAAACTGATCTTCCCCGAGGTCCGCTTCTACTAGTTTTTCCATTCGTCTGTAAAGAATTCGCGTTAATATTTTGCAGCCGAACTGATAGTTCGGTAATTTTCACATCTGTCAACACCTGCTTTCTCTGGGATTGGAATTATTATATTCTTCTTGAAGTCTGAGGGTATTTCGCCTGTCTCATACATCTTGCTCACCAGATGGTAGAGTTTTGTCACGACTGACTCTCCCAAGGCTGTCAGTAGTTCTAATGGAATGTTGTCTACTCCCGGGGCCTTGTTTCGACTCAGGTCTTTCAGTGCTCTGTCAAACTCTTCACGCAGTATCTTATCTCTCTTTTCGTCTTCATCTAAATCCTCTTCCATTTCCATAATATTGTCCTCAAGTACATCGCCCTTGTATAAACCCGCTATATACTCCTTCCACCTTTCTGCCTTCCCTTCTTTGCTTAGAATTAGGTTTCCATCTGAGCTCTTGATATTCATACAAGTGGTTCTCTTCTCTCCAAAGGTCTCTTTAATTTTCCTGTAGGCAGTATCTATCTTACCCCTCGTGAGATAAGCCTCTACATCCTTACATTTGTCTTCTAGCCATCCCTGCTTAGCCATTTTGCACTTCCTGTCGATCTCATTTTTGAGACGTTTGTATTCCTTTTTACCTGCTTCATTTACTGCATTTTTATATTTTCTCCTTTCATCAATTAAATTCAATATTTCTTCTGTTACCCAAGGATTTCTATTAGCCCTCGTCTTTTTACCTACTTGATCGTCTGCTGCCTTCACTACTTCATCCCTCAGAGCTACTCATTCTTCTTCTACTGTATTTCTTTCCCCCATTCCTGTCAATTGTTCCCTTATGCTCTCCCTGAAACTCTCTACAACCTCGTGTTTAGTCAGTTTATCCAGGTCCCATCTCCTTAAATTAGCACCTTTTTGTTGTTTCTTCAGTTTTATTCTACAGTTCATAACCAATAGATTATGGTCAGAGTCCACATCTACCCCTGGAAATGTCTTACAATTTAAGACCTGTCTTACCATTATATAACCTATCTGATACCTTTTAGTATCTCCAGGATTCTTCCATGTATACAACCTTCTTTTATGATTCTTGAACCAAGTGTTACCTATGATTAAGTTATGCTCTGTGCAAAATTCTACCAGACGGCTTCCTCTTTCATTTCTTCCCCCCAATCCATATTCACCTACTATGTTTCCTTCTCTCCCTTTTGCTACTGACGAATTCCAGTCACCCATGACTATTAAATTTTCGTCTCCCTTCACTACCTGAATAATTTCTTTTATCTCGTCATACATTTCATCTATTTCTTCATCATCATCTGCAGAGCTAGTTCGCATATAAACTAGTACTACTGTAGTAGGCGTGGGCTTTGTGTCTATCTTGGCTACAATTATGCGTTCACTATGCTGTTTGTAGTAGCTTACCCGCACTCCTATTTTTTTATTCATTATTAAACCTACTCCTGCATTACCCCTATTTGATTTTGTATTTATAACCCTGTATTTACCTGACCAAAAGTCTTGTTTCTCCTGCCACCGAACTTCACTAATTCCCACTATTTTACCTCCGGAATATTTTACCCAAGAGGACGTCATCATCATTTAATCATACAGTAAAGCTGCATGCCCTCGGGAAAAATTACGGCTGTAGTTTCCCCTTGCTTTCAGCCGTTCGCAGTACCAGCACAGCAAGGCCATTTTGGTTAATTGTACGAGGCCAGATCAGTCAATCATCCAGACTGTTGCCCCTGCAACTACTGAAAAGGCTGCTGCCCCTCTTCAGGAACCACACGTTTGTCTGGCCTCTCAACAGATACCCCTCCGTTGTGGTTGCACCTACGGTACGGCCATCTGCATCGCTGAGGCACGCAAGCCTCCACACCAACGGCAAGGTCCATAGTTCATGGGGGGACATTGATGAGTGGGTATTTACTAATGTTCTGGAGATTTCGGCCGAGAAATCAGTAATCGTCCCCTTTTACAAGTCGACATCGGCTCGCATTGATGGTCACACTAAGTGTGGAAAATACACTTTCCACATAAAATCTGACGCTCGATTTCTGAGGATGATTTTTGACTCTCGTTTAAACTGGGCGCCTCACATCCGATCCCCTGTTACCATGTGTGAAGAAGGCATATATGTAATTCAGTCACAAACGCGTGTGTGGTGTGGAGCGCACCACAGTAGTTCACTCACCATGCACTGGGGAAGTATTCGATCTAGGCTAGACTATGGCTGTCGACTGTACCACAATGCGCCAAAGGTCCACCAAACCAGATACTCGTCAATACAGATTCGTTCGTACCTGTATTGGAGCCATGCGATCAACGCCCACCAACGCATTTCTAGTGGAAGCAGGGGAGGTGCCCTTGAACATTAGACGCAAAATGTTATCGGATAAATTCTACATTCAAGGCACGTCTTTTATGGAAAGTTCTGTCTACCAAAGTAGAGACTGCATTTGCCGACTATGGACTGCCCCCTACTGCTCATAAAGAAGGAATAAAGCTACGGCCACTTGTACCATCTTTGACACTTGGTCACCTCTCATACGCTCTATACGAAGTTCATCGCATCCGGGTAGGAGTCTCACTCCGGCACAGATCTTCTTGAAATATGAGTAATATATCTATGGTCTTGCGGTAGCGTTGTCGCTTCCCGCTCACGGGGTCCCGGGTTCGATTCCCGGCGGGGTCAGGAATTTTTCCTGCCTCGTGATGACTGGGTGTTGTCGTGTTGCCCTCATCATTATCATTCATCACTATTACGGTCGGAGGAAGGCAATGGCATACCACCTCCACTAGGACGTTGCCAAATACAGCGGTACTGGTCTCCCGCATCGTCCCCTACGCTCCTCGGAGTATGGGACGTCATCAAATCATCATCTATGCCTTCTGTTGCTGATGTCATGAAATTCTCAATCAACAAATAATTTCGAATCATATTTCATGGCCGCGCGGTTAGAGGCGCAATGTCACTGACTGCGCGTCCCCTCCCGTCGGAGGTTCGAGTCCTCCCTCGGGCATGGGTATCTCTGCTGTTCTTAATGCAAGTTAGTTTAAGTAGTGTGTAAGTCTAGGAACCGATGACCTCTTCAGTTTGGTCCCTTAGGAATTCACCCATGATAATAATGGTCTCGATTTCTTGTGGTATTGTTGTTCTCCCTGGTCGGTAATCAAGTAATTTTGCGAGTTTAAAGGGAGACATACGTAAGACAAGCATCTAAGGAAACGGGCAGTGACATACGGAGGTTTGAATCGGGCCAGGGAGTGTGCACGGATAGCCTAGATGGTTTAGGTGACTGCTCGCGATATGCGGGAAATCCGGGTTCGAGCTCTGGTGCAGCGCAAATTTTCATGTGCTACAATTGTGTAATGCATCATCTACTGAAACACTGCAAGTAGCTTCCCCCTAGTATCGATCTCCGCATATAATAAATATGTTGTGTTTTTGTAAAATCTCTATGGGTAATTCATAGCTTTGGAGATGATCTTTGACTTCCCACACTTCATCATCATCATCATCATCATCATCATCATCATCATGTTCCAACAGGTAAAGAGTGGAACTTAGGTGTTTAATTCTCTGTTAAAGAATAGTGGTGAACAAATATATTGAGTTTAAATTAAAAATCTGGAGTTGACAATTCAATATCATAATCGAGTGTGGAAGAAGTGGAACGGTGAAATTATGTCTCAAGGGAGTAAGCTAGCTTCAACACTAACTGCTTACTTTACATTTGGTGCCGCAACAAGGATCTAAAAATTGTTTTAGTAAACTACGGCATTTAAATATGAGAAACACGGCCCAGGTACACGAACGTGACGCGTGAACTGTGATGGCGTCATTGGCCGGGGAGGTTCCTTACGGGGTAGGTCCGGTAGCCTTGGTGCAGATCGTATTACATTCGACGCCACATTGGGCGACCTGCGCGCCGGATGGGGATGAAATGATGATGAAGACAACACAACACCCAGTCCCTGAGCGGAGAGAAATCCCCGACCCAACCCGGAATCGAACCCGGGCCCGTAGGACTGAAATCCTTTACGCTGACCACTGAGCTATCGGGGCGGACGTGAACCTTGTTGCAATTGTGTAACGTCACGGTTGGTGCACGATGTGTTTAGAGTGCACGCCATCTACATTCGCGTGTGGCTGAAGATTGCGCAGGCAGCTGTTAGTAGTGGCGGGGAATGGGGGAGCCATCTGTTGCAATGTAACAGACTGTGCGTTAAGCCCTTTTACATGAGTGACTTTCTGGTCACAATCGACTTCTGAAAGTGCGTGCACCTGTTGTGCCTCTGAGTAAATCAGCAGCCCACCACGAAAAGTGTGTCTATGAGATCAGTGATCTATAGATCGTGCCGAGTAGAGTGTTCTAAATTTCCGAGTATTCTGCATACTGCGTATGCGTAGAAACAAGGGACTCTGGCGACATCTGCTAAAATCGCTCCTATTATAGAAATCGGTTTTGTGCTTTCGTGTCTCCTGAACCTTTATTATGCTGTGTGCTTAGTTTTCTTAACATATTGAAAAGTTACACAAGGTCCTGATATTTTTCCCTAATACTGCTCTTTTACAAGATAGACGAAATATTTGAAACCGAAGAGGTATTTACGTATCACAGGGAAAGAGCCCACACTATGCAGTAAAAAGAACGTAAATAGATAAAGTGCTTTAACGAAAGTTGTTTCAGTTGTGAAAATATCAGAGTTATTTGACAAAGAAAAATAATTTTGGTGTTATTTGTCGCTTAGCAAGAAAACATGCTATAAAGGATGGGGCGAAAAGACGCTTCTACTGCGTTCTGGGTATTGTTTCGTCTGTCTGCACTTTGCAGGTATATACTTTCTCCAGCATATAAATGTATACCGGTTTGTTCTTAAATCTTTGGATGACACTTTTCTTATTCTTTCAATTTTCACGACTAAAAATTTATCACACGACCTCTGACAGGAATTTCCACTATGAATTCTGCTCTGGACATTGATAAACTCTATTATCATTGCTTGGTCCAATATTTTGCTATTATATTCCTATTTTTGCGTAAAAGGATAGTCTCTCAGAACCTCACTTTCACCGTTAAGGTCCCAAAATTCTCAGCAGACAGTTCTCACAACACACGCAATTTTGGCGCTGACGTGTAAACGAAAATGACCACTTGAAGCAGAAAAGACTCACAGTCAGAACAGAAATAAAATGCAAGGGACGCTGCAGTAGAAGTCACTTCTCTGAAGTAGTCAATTGAGACAAGAAAGTCTATCGCGTAAAAGGGGCTTCATTCGACAGTCGTCTACGGACTGCCGACCAGAACTGTAGCAAACCGTATGTATTCGGTACTGAGTAACAAATACTTCGGCTGAATCGAAGTACCGAATCGTTATAAATGTATTTCGTTACTCGCATCTATCGATACGACCTCTGCAACTGAATCCAATACGAGGCATGCGTATATTGCAAAAGAGGCAACTGCGAATGCGGTACGAATCGTAAGAGCACGAAATGTATTACGTCATTCAGTTCGGCAGCCCGGAGGATCTCGTTTACCATTCGGCTCGGCCCGCTCGGTTGTGCTCGGCTATTTTCGGAAGATATAAGGATGCGCTCGCATCGGCGCAGTAGTTGCTACTTAGAGAATATGGTTTGTGCTGTACAAAGTTTGTTGTATAAATTTAGTTTCGTTACAAAATACTGTTTTTGAAATGGAGATATATTGTATTAATGTTTACTGTGAGGTGAGTAATTTATGTATATATTCTTGACGAATTTTAAATGCGTAGCTCTATGATTTAGATGGTTATTATTTACTGTATTTTAGATCTTACTTCTTGGTCCGTGTTTGCAAATTAACCCTCGACAACCTACAGGTCCGTCTTTAATGCAAACACGCGAATTTTGTTATTTTTTACCTGCAAATATTTCAGTTTAATGGTTATTTGTTTTTTTTATCTCGTCTAGTAGAAAAAAGTTGTACAAAGAAGTATATAAAAGTTGTCATCTCCAAATGTGATAAATTTTCATTCATGTTGATATTATTTTAATTGTTAACATCACAAAACACAGCACAACAGTTCCGCAGTTCGAATATGTCGTGCTGAAACTACGATCGGTAGTACTGCCGGCAATGGTAAAAACGCGACAGTCTTCGCGAAATATTCCGATTGGGTCTGACATTCCATGAGCGAACTTCGGGCTGAGCCTCCAAGATACAATGCGAGAACAATACTTAGCATTCTGAACCCTTTTCCGGACCTATGCCCCTTGTGTCAATTAGGACGATTCCAGAATGAAATTTTCACTCTGCAGCGGAGTGTGCGCTGGTATGAAACTTCCTGGCAGATTAAAACTGTGTGCCGGACCGAGACTCGAACTCAAGCGCTCTACGAACTGAGCTACCCAAGCTCGACTCACGATCCGTCCTCACAGCTTTACTTCCGCCAGGACCTCGTCTCCTACCTTCCAAACTTAACAGAAGTTCTCCTGCGACCCTTGCAGAACTAGCACTCCTGAAAGTATGGATACTCCGAAGACATGGCTTAGCCACAGCCTAGGGGATGTTTCCAAAATGAGGACGGGTTGTGAGTCGTGCTTGGGTAGCTCTGTTGGTAGAGCACTTACCTGCGAAAGGCAAAAGTCCCGAGTTCGAGCCTCGGTCCGGCACACAGTTTTAATCTGCTAGGAAGGATTGTTTAACGGTTCTGTATTGCTCTTTTCAGCGCAAGTTACAATGGAGTAGAAAAGAAGTAAACTATGGAACTTTTTTTTACCGAAGTTATCAGTGATCTTTGCCACACCTTATACTCCGTAAAAGGTGGTTTTATATCAAATTAAACAGATCTGATCATATGACAACATAGTTACAGTTTCACCAGATCTGCTAGAGCCCACCAGATCGCAGAAAGTCGGAGAATTTTCTTCTGAAAAGCCAGTTCCGTCTTCATCAAGATCTAAAGTTCCTTCATTAAAACCTCAGCCTAAACAACAACCACACCTGCCACAGTCATCAAAAAACAATAAGTGTTGAAAGAGAAAAAACATTACTGAGTTAGTTTTTAATATGGTAATTAACCGTTTTCTGTGACTGAAGATGCTGGCTTCAGAGCTTTGATTGGGTATTTTTAGAATGAGGAGTAAATCTCATCTATTTCAGCATCCACTTCCTTGCGCTTAAATAAATAAAAGAGGCCTTGTTTGCATTTTCTGTTGACAGTTCTACAACTTCTGTTAGCTGCCCCGTTGGCGCAGTATCTGAGCGGTTTCCGTTTCGTACACAGTAGTAGCTGCTTTGCATTTGAGGTAGGTAGAGGAAGTGTGTTTACTTTCGTCAAAGTAAGTAATGACTTATTAAGTAATTGTTCTGTATGCTTTTTGAAAACAAATCAGTTTTTTAATTTTTTCTCTTTTCCATTTTTTTCTCCTCATTTGCTCAATTTTTTCACTGTTTGATTTTAAATTAATTTCTTCCACCATTTGGCGCCCCTAAAATTTTGCTGCCCTAGGCGGCCATGTAGTGTTGTCTAATGGTAGAAACGGTCTTGGACAAAAGCCTCTAAAACTGAAAACGGACGTTGCCACTAGATGGAACAGTACACTAGATATGATGGAAAGGGTCTCTTTGCTACAAGAACCACTTGAAGCAACTCTTGGACTTCTCCTTGAAACTGAATGGCAAACTGTAAAAGCAGTTGTTAAAACTTTAAAGCCTTGCAAACAGTTTATACAGGGTGAAAAGTATTTAAACCGACAAGCTCTGGCAGGTTGTAGGGGTCATCGAAACAAATATTTTTCCCTAATGTCATTTTTTCCTATGGGGATTAATTAAACCAGTGGAGGCCGTATTACGCTCTTCAGTTGTTAGAGGGCGTATTTCGCTCTTCAGTTGTTAGAGGGCGTATTTCGCTCTTCAGTTGTAGGCAACAGCTGTCCACCAGTGTAGTAGTGCATTGTCTCTGTTTACTAATGGAGCGATAGACCCGGAGTGAGTTCACTGATATGGTTGGTGCGTACTACGTAGCGCACCACAATGGACGAGCTGCACAGCGGGTTTATCAACAACAATATCCTAATCGCCGTATCCCGCATCATACGACCTTTGCTGCTGTGTACCAACATCTGCGTGAGTCATTTAGCAGATTACCTGGACAGGGACGCAGTCGCACTTTAAGAACACTGCAATTTGAGGAAGCTGTCTTGCAGCATGTGGAGCGGGATCCTTCAATCAGCACTCGTGCAATTACACTTAACATGGGGACGAATCGAACGAATGTAAGAAGAGCCCTTCGAGAGCAATTGTAACGTCCATTTCACTTACAGCGTGTCCACAACCTGGAACCAGTTGATTATCCACCCAGAGCACAGTTTTCGCAGTGTACCTGGAACAGTGTGAAATGCATCCTACATTTCCATCCTCTGTGTTGTTTACCGACGAATCAACGTTCGGGCGTGATGGAGTCTTCAACATGCACAATTCGCATGTTTGGAGTGAGAATAACCCACATGCCACAGTTACTAGCGCTCATCAAGTGCTGTTCTTCGTTAATGTGTGGGTCGGTGTTGTTGGGGACCGTTTAATTGGGCCGTATCTGCTACCTAGGTCATTAAATGGCAGGCACTATTACAATTTTCTCGACAGAGCATTGCCAGAATTGATGGAAGACGTCCCGCTCCCTGCAAGACAACACATGTGGTTCCAAAATGATGGGGCCCCGGCACATTTCAGTCGTCGTGTGCGTCGATTCCAGGACCGACGGTTCCCAGAAACGTGGATTGGCAGAGGTGGTCCTGTGCTATGGCCTGCTCGATCCCTAAATATGTCCCCTCTGGACATTTTTATGTTGGGAGAGATGCGTAACCTTGTTTACGCAACTTCTGTTGCATCAGAAGAGGGTCTGGTTGCCCGGATAGTAGCAGCAGCAGGAACAATTCAGGATACTCCTGGGGTTTTTGCCAGTGTCAGACAGAACATGGTCCGGCGGTGTAACCTTTGTTTGTGTATCAATGGAGGCATTTTTGAAAATCTATAATTGAAATTGGGTTGTGTTAATGTGTTCTCTCTTGGTCATAAAAATGGAAAAATATTGGTTTAATTAATTTGCCGCCAGAGAAATCTTCCCCTATCGGTTTAAATACTCCTCATAGGAAGAAATGACATTAAGGAAAAATATTTGTTTTGATGTCCCCTACAACCTCCCAGAGTTTGTCGCTTTAAACACTTTTCACCCTGTAGAAGACATGTCCTAGCAAACGCAAGTGACTATTTCAAAGGTGCTAGCAGCCACCGATAGTATGGCGAGGATATTTGACAGTTTATATATTAAGTGCGGAAACAGCAAAGAACTTTCTGCTTAAGTTAATTACGGTATTTAATAACCGATTTAAAAACTATTCTAGACATCCAGTCCTTTCGAAAGCGGCCCTGTTAGATCCAAGATTTAAGAGGATTGCTTTTAAAGACGAATCTGCTTAAGAATACTCCAAAAGTTCGTTAAAAACTGAGTTAGGAAAAAAGCATTCATTCAAGGACACGACTTGAATAGAGTCGCCCATTCGTTTTTACGAAGAGGACTCAATTTGGAAAGAATTTATGCGAAGGCAACGCCAAGCTCTGCGACATCACCTGGCACCAGTATAATTTCAAAGAGGCAATACATGGAAGAAAAGCTATTTGGTAGGCGCGAGTGTTCTTTAAAATGGTGGCAGGCGCGAACCCTCCTCTACTATCCTGAGCTGTTTTGGATAACGCAACAGAAGAACAAAGATACCAAGAGCAGGCTTTGCCAGCACGGAGAGCGACTGTTAAAATTAAGTTTTCGAAAACGGCCCCAAGTGGCACTTAGTATTTTTTTTTTATAGACCGCTCTTCAAATGAACAAGAACACCATCGGAATGTGCAGTTTAAAGTTTGCTGACAGCAGTAAAATTGCCTTTAAAGTTCGCTGACGACTCTACATCTGGATCTGGCCGAACTATAGTGCTTAACCTTACGTTTAAGGTACAGATTCACGTCTGCCAGTACCTCGTCTCCTACTTGCTGTGAGGATGGGGCGTGAGTCGTACTTGGGTGGCTCAGTTGGTAGAGCACTTGCCCGCGTAAGGCAAAGATCCCGAGTTCGAGTCTCGGTCCGGCACACAGTTTTAATCTGCCAGGAAGTTTCATATCAGCGCACACTCCGCTGCAGAGTAAAAATCTCATTCAGGTTTAGTTATGTTCAGGTCAGCTACCAGCCCCATCATATGTCTTCCCGACAGCCTGCAGACAACTCTATCACCTGTGAACATCCTACATATAAAAGAAATACAACGCAGGCAGCTCTCTAGTGCATGGTGGAGGACAAATCACACCAGTATTATTGATTACCTTCCGTTCCAATCTCACATACAGATTGAATAAAAATAGGGATTGTCTGTATACTTCCATACGTATCCTAATCCATCCTTATGCTTCTGGGAGAAATAGGTGATCTTTCCCCAAGATTTTTTTTCTGTTACATATTCCAATGGAGTATGCCAACCTGTACGATCCTAGCAGCATTCACATGATGATTTTGCTTCACGGATCAGCCATATAACATGAACTAATATGGGCTCACGTTCTTGGTGGTCGGTGACAATGAAGTATTGAGCTGTCATATTGGTGTTACTGTTCAACAATACATATCATTTAACGACAAATGGTCCTATGTGTGTTAGTGTTGGAATAGCAGCTGACTGTGACCTTAAAGCTGTAGTGGAAGTTGAAGTAGTATGGTAAGGTACAAAGGCGAGGCTCGTTCAAATAGACTGGGAGAAGCCATGTGGCAAACAGACATATATATCATGGGATAGTTGACAGCTAATAACGACACAATCTGTCTCTTTGTTCCCATGTCCGACAGCAGCAGTGTTGGTGCATCATTACTCATTATGCTATGTGTTGCTGTGACAAAATTAACAGCTCAAGAGTCATCACAGAGTGTATTCCTAAAGCATTAAATTATAATGCATGTATGTGCCCTGCGGGAAGGGATAAGTGCTGCAGTGGAGTGAGAGCAGACCTCTGGTATTACCTTGTTATGATAATGGGAGCATTGCAACGGAGATGTGCTTTTTGTGATTTCGGTCACTCAATCTTTCTAAGCACAATGAAATTTCAATACCAGATGGTATATCTACTCCAACAGGTTTTGGATGCAATAAATGTAAATTCAAAGCATACAAAAAGAATTATTTCCGAAATACTCTCACATAATCTCCAAATATAAGACAATGCTATTTAAGTACAGTGATGCTGTGTGTGGTACTCCCTCCCACCATTAACAGTTCCTCCATTACATCTGCAATCTTCCACACCACATACATCCCATATTACTTTTTTAAATGTATGTATGTTTAGCTAGAACTTAGACAGAATCAAACTCAGTCCATCTCCATAGTTATAAACTGGACCTTAAAAACCAGGATCTTTTTAGTGGAGGAAGATGTGAACGTTTCTCCCAAAAGTTATGTAGTTGCATGTACCCATTCTGATAAAAACAATCTAGCGTTTTATCCAAATGCATAAGTTAGTAGTCATCTATAGAAGGCCATTGCAATAGTATAGGCTGATGATCCATTTCAACATCAATCAGTTGTGCTTTAGATAGACTTTTTATATTTCCACTGCATCCATATCAATTTCTCCTAATATACACCATGCTCCTGACTAAAGAAAATGGTACAATGGCTCTAGAGACTTCACCCTATTAAAGTACTGATATATGACATCTTCCTTCCATCTAACATATACTACATACATTAAGAAACCAAGCACACCCTCAACTGCCATTTCCGATTACATGTGCTATGTAATATAATATACTAAAGTAATATAATGCATGGTCATAAGCAGCACTTAGATTTTCTTTTTCTCCCTGCATTATACCCCAATACAGAATCTAGGCGCTACTAACTTAGTGGGGTGTACTTGTCGCAAAGCACTTGTTACCAGGTAATTTGGAATTGTGTAGGAACGATCTTAACAACAGTTCTCTACTGGGGGACGAAATGGTGTTTTTTAACCCCATGGAGGACTGCATACGTTGACAGAACAGTGGTATTGTATGTCGGTTCTACGCTTTCACGATTCTTCAACACAGGTCACAGTGTAATCATAGCTGTAATATTAATAACAGACCTAAGTGTGATTGATGTAGACAGAAATATGAGAAGAATGGTTTTCATTAACTACTGAGGTCTCACTCAGGCAGATGGCCAGCAGTGATGGGCTGTCTGTTCTCATGGGCCATGCAGAGCACCCACCGCTGTAGGCGGGTGCTTTTGGTCCCAGTAACGGCTCTGTCAGCAGCTTGCGCAAAGCTGTAATGCCCCAGGCGGCTTGTGCTAGTGGCGGTCTGTTTCCTTGTTGACTGGCAGCTTACGGACATCCTGTGGAACGCCTGCACATTGACCATCTGAAATAGGGAAAAGCAACGCATCTAAATCGTTACAAAGTACTTCCTGTCCTCTCACAAAGGCCGCCAAGCATATTTCCCAAACCGAAACTGGCGTTCTCTAGCCTGTAGAAACCTGTAGCGGGTGGTTCAGAGACATTTCTGTGCTTGTTCAGCGTCCTATTCTTCTCAGAAGGACGAATCGCACAACTGTCACGTACCTGATGGATGCTTATGTGTAAACATAATTTGTCCTACATTTCGAAATCATGTCGCCATAGATCCTCAGTTTTCTTTTTCCATTCTTCTGTATATTAAGCTTGCCAGCAGTTTCGCTGCATAAAATGTTAACCTGGTTGTGCTATAGTTTTCACATCTGTCTTCCCTTGTTATCTTTGGAATTGTGTGGTTGATATTTTTTCTGAAAGTCTGATGGTATGTCACCAGTCTCACAGATTCTACACACCAACTAGGACAGTCGATCGGTCGTTTTTCCCGTAGTGGTTTTAGAAATTCCAAAGGGCGGTCGTTTTTCCCGTAGTGGTTTTAGAAATTCCAAAGAAATGTTATCTTTCCCTTCTTCATTTTTATCTCAAGTCTTCCAGAGAGCGTTTAAATTCTGACTCTGATGCTGGATTGTCTTATCGACACCTGTTTCTTCTTTTATCGTGTCACCAGACAAGTTCTCCCCTCATAGAAGCTGTTACTGTGCTTTTTCCACCTGTTTCCTCTTTGCCAATGCACTTTTAATGTTATCAATCTTACTTTTTAATTTCACTTAAAGATTTTTGACTTTTCTATGAGCTGAGTCAGTCCTTCCACTGATCATTTCGTTTTAAATTTCTTCACATTTAATCCCTGCAGTCTTATCACATTGCTGCACTGCACTTCCAATTTATATCGTTCATAAGGTACTTATATAGCTGTATTACTGTCTTTCTGTAAACATTTTTATACTTCTTCGATCAGTTCGTGGATCATTCGAGGTATAGCCGCTAATTTTCTCACTGCGGTCACTTTGGGATACATGGTGTGGAAGGGAGTAATACGTCTCCTCACAACAATTAGAAGAAACAATGAAGAGATCGCCTATCAGCTTCCCTCTCGTCAGAGTGTCACTTAGCCCCGTACATACCCCTAGCTAAGTTATAGGCCCCTGTCATTTCTCTCAAAATCGCATCACATTGTGATAACACTGTTCCGTCAGTTAGAAGCTGCCGAGACATCTACTCATCACTGGCTATGTAGAAGGCTCTCACAACAAGAAAAAATAGCACACTAACGTTCAGGGAGAAATTCCCCACCATGCAAGTTTCTGTATCCAGATATTTTTTTAGGATTGGTACTACTTCTAGTGATTTGTGCTTAATGACATAACAGAACAGTAGCAGGTCTCTTCAGCTATTTTATATTCAATAGTAACGTTTATCTACATTCAGCTCCATTGTCCACCAGTCCTCAATCCTCTAGAATTCGCTCGAGCTTACTGGTGTCGCAACCCTGCTACAGGCTGGGTGCAAAAAACTTGTTGCCAGACGGTATGGAACTGTGTAGCAACGATAACAATACTCTAAAAAATCAATAGTGCCATATCTCAATGTGAAACTTTAAACTTTCAGCACAGAGCAGGATCATATAGAGGAACTCTGGCTCAAGCCTGAAAGAATAAGTGATAATGCATTGGATTGATATATAATCAGCAGAAAAGTTCATGATAGGAGAAAACCTCCATGGCATACTGTCATTGTAAAAAAACTTCTACAGAAACAGAGATTACTGCATAATAGATTGTAAAACAAAGCGTAGGCTGTAGATAGAGAGATACTGAATAAAACACGTCTGGCTGTCAAGAGAGCAATGCATGATGCCTTCAGTGACTACCAGAGGCGCCGACTTATATAAAAAATATTGGTGGCCGGGGAAGGGGGGGGGGAATTTTTCTAAATTTCAGAAAAAAATTGAGTTTTAAAGTTTTTTAAGCATTTTAGAGTCATATGATCAACATTAGAACCTCGAAAACTGGACTCTCGATAACTCGACTCTCCAGGAAACTCGACAAGTCTGACACATTTTTTGGCTTTGAAAAAAGAAGCAAAACATAAACACGTAAGGTATTGTCGTAAAAAGCTAATTTAATTTACAGTAATAATCATGCTTATAGACTATTACAGAGCAGTGAATATATAGCTCTGAAAAGACTGAAATTATATTTAAATAAATCCTAAACTATCATTAAAAGAATAAAACGTAAAATATTGCTGTCACACAGTAATTGCACCTTCATTAATAAGAGAAATAGCTAATTTAAGCTTACTTTAAATAAGGCTCAGGGTTCATTAAATAAAAACAGTATCTCAAATTAATGCTTTAATACAGTTAATTAAGTTACTACAGTATGCCTAATACTTTCAGTCAGAAAGTATGTAAATACGAAATAGCTGGTTTCAATCGGGTCTTACACCATAAAAATATTTAAGTATTTGAAAATAATTATCACAGTACTATAGTGATATAGTAATACAGTACTAACCTAGTACTTATATTTCGAAACTGAAAATTTGACATTATGTATGTAATTAATTCTCTATTTTATAAAGATTTTTAGTACTGCTCTAAATGCCATTATTAGGTCTAGAGTGTCTTTAGAAAGGTGCAAATGTCGACTGTCTGACTGGATTACTGAGTATGAGGTCGTTGATGACTGGTCGGATATCCAATTCATCCAGAACATCTAGATGGGCATGAAGAACAGCTAAGTTGTTCAATCGCTTCTGTCCCATTGTTGATCGGAGATACGATTTCAGACCTCTAAGGGCGTTAAATGACCGTTCTGCTGTTGCTGTCGTGACTGGAACTCTTGGAGAAGCTTAATGCACTTCACTACATCACATAACATTTCTCTAACTGCAGGCTCTTGTGTAATGTACTTTCTTACATCATACATGTTTTTTAAGACCAGTTGTTTTTTATTAGTGATATCAGCTAACATATTCAAGTGTAAGCGCAGTCTCTCAATGTCTAGGTCATTTTTTAAAAACTCAGTTGATTTCTCCAAATTTGTTTCACCTCTGTTTACTAACTCTTGTTTAACTGCAATGACCTATCTGAGTCCAGTTGAAGCAAACCGCTTAGTAATGCAAGATAGCACCGTTTCACAAACTTCAATGTAAATAGCTTTGTAATATTCCTTGGGATTTTGAAAGTGTACGGTGAGCTGGCTTCGATGTTTTCATACTTCTTTGGTATACTTCGATTCCGAGGAATCGAAAGATCATCAACTTCTGAAGGGTTTTCTTTTAAACACAATTCCCAAAAGTGTTCAAAACTATCACACCTTCCATTCACTATACAAATAAAGCCCGCACATATTTTTTTCCAGATCAGCAACACTTAGATGAGGGCATTGATTTTTTTCATTGACATCCTCTACTGGGTTCATTGCATGGCAATAAAGACGTAAAAAGAAGTAAGTCTTGAATTGCAACAATGACTCCAGATAGCCTGCACATTTGTAGCCTGCCTCTGTTTTGTCCTCTGCAGAAAATGTTTTAAAAACCTCTAGAAGTTCTTCAAAGTTTTTCAATATTCCCAAGATACTAGAAGCTTGCATAGTTCATTGAGTCAGGCAAAGGGGTCGTAGACCAGCTTCGTCGTTGGCACTCTCACAGCGTATGCTTCTGAAAAGTCCCATCCGTTTGTTGGATTGCCTTACGGTGTTTATTAAGTCCTTGACTAAAGCCATAATATCCCTCATAGACGTAAGATGGCGGAGACTGTCTACAACCGCCAATTCTAATCTGTGAGCACTGCAGTGCACATAATGTGCTTTTGGTTGTATATCCAAAACTAACTTTTTTAGTTCTTTGAACTTATCTCTCATATTTGAGGCATCATCACAGCACTGTCCTCTTAAGTTATCCTTTGACAAATCAAGACGAACAAAAACGTCTTTTAAAATACTAAACAGAGTTTGTGATTCCATGTTAGGGGTCTCGTATAAGCCAATAAAGACTTCGTTGATGATTAAGGAATCATCAACAGAAAGAAAACAAAATGTCACTTGTTCGTGAATTGAAGAATCACTTGTTTCATCAACCATAATAGAAAAATGTTCAGTCTTCTTGGTTGAAGCCAATACCTTTCTCAACACAGACTTTCATAGTAGACCAATGATCTCGTTTTGAATATCGTGGGACTTCCACTTATACCCCGAACGCCTTAACCAATCTTTAAACTCAGGTATGTCATTCTTTCGGAGTTCCAACAACTGAAAAAATTTGAGTTTACATCTTCGTGCTCTCTAATTGCTAGTTCTTGTTGGCACAGTAGTAAAAATTGTCTCAAGAGCTAAATAGCCTTTCTTCATATCACTATCTAACTGTTCCTTCAATCGGGAGCCTACACTTCAGTTAGTGATAGAATTTAGTTTCAGAACACCTTATTTATGTGTAAACGTATTTTCATGAAGACGGAATTTTTCCAAAGCCTTTCTCCAGTTAGAATGCCCTATAGAAGTTAATGCATCTTCTTTTTTTTTAAGTAAATTGTAGTAGATTTTTAGCATCTGCCTCTTTGCAGGTTTTGCAAAAAACTTTTTTGGTAGATGCTTCATATCCTAGCCATGTATATTTGACCAACCAAGATTTCTGAAGTGATCTTCCGTTACCGGATTGTCCAGGTTTCAGCTGTGAACGGTTCTCGCCTGAAGACGACGGAGCAATTTGCGACACAATAATTGTTGCAGGTTGACTTGCGGTATCATCAACTTCCAAGCGCGCCTTTTTGGTAACAAATTTATTCATTGCAAACTTAATTCATGATACATTAAGAGACTAAAGTAAACGAATAAAATATAGTCATATAAAATAGTCCACTAGACACTGAAGCCAGAACACTAAACATGTTAAGTCCCATAGTGCTCAGAGCCATTTGAACTAAACATGTCTGCAGCATGCACTGAACGAAACCATCTACACTGAATGACTGCGACAGCAGGGTGGGCGTTATATAGCCGGGGTATCGTAATGTCTCGAAGCGTCAAGGCGACGCAAGGCGTAGGGTTCCAGGCGCTTCTGCTCCAGTCATTTTGATGTCTCCTCTGCAGCAGCGCTGGCACGTCGGCGCCAGACTTTACCCGAAGGTTCGCGCCCCAGGACAGATTCTAAGTGTACCCTCAGCACGGTAACACTATCGTGATTCACACCTCTCGTTTTCAGATAACCTGCTTACTACCGTAATAATTATTTGTTTCAACTAATTACTGAATGTATTTAAAAAGGTAACTAACGTCAAACAAGGAAAATAGTCGTAAAAAATTCCAACATAATTTTGTGATTTTTACAAAGCATAATATAACGAATTTTTGAGGGAGCTCGGACCCCCTCAGACCCCATGGAGTCGGCGCCTGTCTGACTACCGTAGCAGGCTACTGTCAAATGATATTTCACTGCACCCAAAGAAATGCTGGTTGTATGTAAAGGTTGCTACTGGCACCAAAGTTAGTGTTCAGTCCCAAACAAATGAGACAAGAACTGAAACTGAGGGTAGCAAAGCTAAAGATGAAATGCTTAACTCCGTTTTTAAATGTTCCTTCACAAAGAAAAACCCAGGAAAATTGCCTCAATTTAATCCTTGTACCACTGGAAAGATAAACAAAATAAGTATTAGTGTCAGTGGTGTTGAAAAACAGCTGATGTCGTTCAAACTAAACAAAGCTTCAGGCTCTGATGTAATCCCTGTCAGATTCTACATTGAACTTGGGCCTAAGTTAGCCCCTCTTTTAATTATAATCTGTCACGGTTTCATCGAACAAAAAGCTGTTCCCAGTTCTTGGAAAAAGGAACAGGTCACGCCTGTCTACAAGAAGGTTAGTAGAAGTGGTCCACAAAACTACCGTCCAATATCCTTGACATTGATTTGTTATGGAATTTTATAACATATTCTGAGCTCAAACATAATGATGTATCTTGAATAGAATGACCTCCTCAATGCCAACCAGCGTGGATTTCGAAAACATCGGTCATGTGAAATTGAACTTGCACTTTTCTCACATGACATACCGAAAGCTTTGGACCAATGAAATCAGGTAGATGCAGTATTTCTTGATTCACGTAAAGTATTTACTCAGTACCACAGCTACGCTTATTGTCAAAGGCAAGATCACATGGGGCATCAAGTAAAATTTGTGACTGGATTGAGAAGCTTTTGGTAGGGAGGACACAGCTTGTTACCCTGGGTGGAGAATCATTGTAAGATGTAGAAGTAGATTCGGGTGCGCCCCATGGAAGTGTGTTGGGTTCCTTACTGTTCATGCTGTGTATTAGTGACGTTGCAGACAATACTAATGGCAAAATCAGGCTTTTTGCTGATGATGCAGTTACCTATAATGAAGTACTATCTGAAAGGAGCTGTGTAAATATTCAGTCATAGCTTGATAAAATTTCAAGGTGGTGCACAAATTTGGAACTTGCTCTAAACGTTCAGAAATGTAAAATTTTGCACTTCATAAAATGAAAAAAACGTAGTATCCTATACAACCGGTTCTAGATATTACTCAAGTATGTGGAATATTGAACGTATATAGAGATGGGCAATATGCATGGTCACAGGTTTGTTTGATCCATGGGAGAATGTCACAGAGATACTGGAAGACTCTTGAAGATAGGCATAAACTATCCCGAGAAAGTCTATCAACAAAGTTTCAAGGACCGTCTTTAAATGACGACTCTATTAATATACAACCTCTTATATATCACTCACAGAGGGACTGTGAGGATAAGACTAGAATAATTCTGCATGCACAGAGGCATTCAAACAATTATCCTTACTTTGTTCCAAACATGAATGGAATAAAAAGAAACCCTAATAACTGGTACAATGGGATGTACTCTCTGCATGCACCTCACGGTGGTTTGCAGAGTGTAAATATAGAAAGGCATATGGTCTGTAAATATCAGACATACACGGGCCTCGATCGGTGGACGAAAATATTTAATGGCCTCATACACTGCCAATAGCTCATGGTCGTAAGTGGTTCAAATGGTTCAAATGGCTCTGAGCACTATGGGACTTAACATCTATGGTCATCAGTCCCCTAGAACTTAGAACTACTTAAACCTAACTAACCCAAGGACAGCACACAACACCCAGTCATCACGAGGCAGAGAAAATCCCTGACCCCGCCGGGAATCGAACCCGGGAACCCGGGGGTCGTAAGTGTTCCACTTCCTCTGCGATGCGACAGCTTATGTGAAAAAAAACACTAGTGGCTGCCACACACCTACCACCCATGCACCCACTGCTGTAGAGCTGTTCTAACAGCTATGTGACTCTTGTCAATAACCGAGGCTAAAGCTGCATCAGGTTAAGGGTGAGCGAGTAGCGTTGCGTTATTCATACTTCGCTTAATACTGTTGAATGTGGTACATATTGCTTCTGTCCACTGCACTGGGGAACTGCCTCTCACGTTTGGTTCTTCAAATTCTGCAGTTAATGGTTCCTGTATTTCAGGAGTGAGTGGCAAATGTCAGCAATAAAAGTTGAGCATACCTAAGAATCTTCTCAATTCACTGATTTTGGTGGGCTTAGCTGTCTGTGTAAATGCCTCTACTTTCTCTGTCAGGAGTAAAGAACCATCTGATGAGATTTTATGTCTCAAGAAGGTAATTCAGTCTGCCAAAAGCCGGCCGCGGTGGTCTAGCGGTTCTAGGCGCTCAGTCAGGAACCGCGCGACTGCTACGGTCGCAGGTTCGAATCCTGCCTCGGGCATGGATGTGTGTGATGTCCTTAGGTTAGTTAGGTTTAAGTAGTTCTAAGTTCTAGGGGACTGATGACCACAGATGTTAAGACCCATAGTGCTCAGAGCCATTTGAAGCCAGTCTGCCAAAAAAGGCATTTCACTGAATTTAGAACAACACTTAATGTACTTGGTGGGTAAATATCTCCTGCAGGTATTGGTAATGCTACTCTTTGCCAGCTGAGAACACGAACATGTCATCCAAGTACGCAATCAGGATGGAAGCATGTGGAGGATAGAACTGACAAACCTTTCCCAAGTCTGCACAGCATTCCTCAGAGTGAAAGTCATAAACATACTTCCAAAAAGTCTAAAAGGCATTATGATTGTTGTGTTCGGAGTACCATCCTTGGCCACTGGTATTTGCGTGTACACCTTCACACAATCCAAGAAACTGAAAATGATCGCACTGCGCACTGTGCAGAAAGGAGTTGTAGTAACGGGACTGGGTACCAATCGGGCACTGTTGTTGCATTGAGGGCGCGGTAATACCCACAAGGGCGCCCACTCCATTCTTTTTGGGCACAAGATGCAAGGCAGAGAACAGTGGGCCATTTGACAGTCGAATGATGCCTTCTCACAACATAGTGTTGACGTCTGCATTGGCTGTAGTAACGCAAACAAACATCAGGCGTCTTGGTCTGTCCGAGACGGTGGTCCATCATTTGTCTTAATATGACGCACAGGATTATGCAGAATCTGTTTTGGAGCACCTGGTGGTCTGGTCAGGTACGAGAAGTTTTTCAGCAGAGCAGCGCACTCACCTTCATGCAACTGTATTAGCTTCGTGCTGTGACAGATGGTACTGTTGTGGAACCCAGCAGCAGCTATCCCAGTGACACCATCGACCAGTGGAACATTGGCCATGTCCGGGAGAAGATCATTGTAGGCCAAAAGATCCACACTGATTACCACTTCTGTGATGTCAGAACACAGTAAAATTTCAGCTGAATGGATGACGTAATCCTAGATTCAACTCCATGTTCTCCATTAAGTATGTGGCTCTGACTGAATTGTTGGTGGGCATTAAACAGAAAGCAGCGAGTGACCTGCAGCGGTGCTTGAAAACTGTGGTAGTGTGCTTGAATCGGAGACAGTATCGATGAGGAATTTCAGACCGGAACCATGGTTGCTGATGAACAGGCGCTTGGACGACAATGAGTGGTCGACTGCACCTAGGACCAACTGCCGCCGGAATTTTTGTAGCTACAGTGTGTAAACTTTTAGATGGCAGACCTCTCCCTAGTCCTGAATCGGTAGAAGTCGGTAAACGTCGGGAGGCTTCGGAAGGCACGCAGTTTCGACTGCTACCAACATTACGTAGCTGACTGTGTTGTACAAGGTAGCCATTGTCGTCTGCTTCGTTACTGTTTTGCGCAGTACTGTTCTGCGTGTTTTTATTGTGCAGTTGTGCTAAACATTATCGAAATGAGTGAAGAGGCAGTTGCTGGCCCATCTCGGGAGTCGCCAACAACCCCTACCGGTAGGCCTACAGTTAGAAGGAAACCAGTATTACGTAGCGATGCTCGCAAAATTATATTGCGTGTGATTGAATGCTGCGACAGGGAAAGGGAGCAGAAAAAATTTCTTCATCCCATTTACACATATTCAGTGAGAGCTGCTACGTACACAGGACAAAGCATGCGTAGCACTGGGAAGATCCAAACAGTTTTCCAAGAATCATCCTGGCGTATCACCACAAACGCCTGGCAAGAAAAGGTGAGTTTCCATTTCAGATATTTTGTTCGCGATCACTTTGAAGGAGGCCCCTATTTCGTCCGAATTACCTTATATTTCATTTTCCTTGCAACCTTATTGCTTTGTATGGAAACACCACTGGTTACTGTATTATTTCGGAACACATTCATATTACAGTACATTTCCAAATGGTTTGTGAGCGCATAGTAGACAAACATACATGCATTCATTTTTATATATATATAGATTCAAATTCTGAAGGTGGCAGGGGTAAAATACAGGGAGCGAAAGGCTATTTACAATTTGTACAGAAACCAGATGGCAATTATAAGAGTCGAGGGGCATGCAAGGGAAGCAGTGGTTGGAAAAGGAGTGAGACAGGGTTGTAGCCTCTCCCCGATGTTATTCAATCTGTATATTGAGCAAGCAGTAAAGGAAACAAAAGAAAAATTCGGATTAGGTATTAAAATTCATGGAGAAGAAGTAAAAACTTTGAGGTTCGCCGATGACATTGTAATTCTGTTAGAAACAGCAAAGGACTTGGAAGAGCAGTTGAACGGAATGGACAGTGTCTTGAAAGGAAGATATAAGATGAACATCAACAAAAGCAAAACGAGGATAATGTAATGTAGTCAAATTAAGTCGGGTGATGCTGAGGGAATTAGATTAGGAAATGAGACACTTAAAGTAGTAAAGGAGTTTTGCTATTGAGGGAGTAAAATAACTGATGATGGTCGAAGTAGAGAGGATATAAAATGTAGACTGGCAATGGCAAGGAAAGCGTTTCTCAAGAAGAGAAATTTGTTAACATCGAGTATAGATTTAAGTGTCAGGAAGTCGTTTCTGAATGTATTTGTATGGAGTGTAGCCATGTATGGAAGTGAAACATGGACGATAACTAGTTTGGACAAGAAGAGAATAGAAGCTTTCGAAATGTGGTGCTACAGAAGAATGCTGAAGATAAGGTGGGTAGATCACGTAACTAATGAGGAGGTATTGAATAGGATTGGGGAGAAGAGAAGTTTGTGGCACAACTTGACTAGTAGAAACGATCGGTTGGTAGGACATGTTTTGAGGCATCAAGGGATCACAAATTTAGCATTGGAGGGCACCGTGGAGGGTAAAAATCGTAGAGGGAGACCAAGAGATGAATACACTAAGCAGATTCAGAAGGATGTAGGTTACAGTAGGTACTGGGAGATGAAGAAGCTTGCACAGGATAGAGTAGCATGGAGAGCTGCATCAAACCAGTCTCAGGACTGAAGACCACAACAGCAGATTTTAATGTACATGACGATTTCAGTTTCGTTTACGAACAACATTTAAAGCGAGTTTTACTTCCAAGCCTTTCGTCTGCTTTCGTGTAAGCATGACGCGCAATTTGTAGTGTCAGCACTGCAACTGGTAGGCGTGCCTTGTCCCCCCCCCTCCTCCCACAACGGCTCCTCTCCCCTCGCCAGCCAATGCTTGCTTCCTCTTCTCCCCGCACTTCCCTCCCAACTCTGCCGTCTTACAGTTAACACACTGTACATGATGCTGTACATTTCTTTGCTTGGTCACCATATCATCGATGTTACCAACATAATGACTGCTCACCACAAGCCGACTTGGTGTTGCTGTTGGGATGAGTCCTGGAAGATATAGAATACCGTCGCCCACCGTCTACTACGCCACCTTGAGGTAACAATATGCTGACCTGTGCGCACAGTTACTCCACTTTCGTTGCTAGTACATCATATTCCGCGTGTGCTACGGAGGCCTATGACAATGTATTGTTGCACCATGCTGCACTGACCTGCGTTGGGACGATAGCTTCCTGCATTCGGTCAGCGAGCTCTGCTTATACAACTAACATGTTTGCTACTATCGCTTTCACCTTCGGTGGGAATCTGCTGCTCCGTAGCGTCCAACAGGTTGGCTAGGATGGTACTAGTGTCCACTTTGCTACGAAGATGTCTCACGTATTGTGAGGGTTTTTGATCTCCTATATCTTCCTGGATAAGTACTTGTCTCCTGTCTTCTTGCGAAGATGCAACTCGGCGTATGAGTCCAGACTTCACTTTGTCCTAGGATTCTGCGTGTGGAGGTGCGGTGATAACATCTTGCACTTTTCTGCAAAGCGATGATCCAGCTGGCTCACCACGAGGGCAAACTTCGTCATGTCAGCTGTAATTTCGGCATAATAGTAACCTGTGTCCATCTGTGTAAACTAACGTACTGGGTTATGGGGCCATGACGGAGTTAGGTGAACTGGTAGACGAAGAAGTTTCGGCTCTTCAGACATCTTGCTGCTTCGTAAGGGAACGTTGCGGATCTACTCTAGTATCTCCAGATCACGTCGGTGTTACTACTTGTCAGTTACGACACAACTTTCGGCTGGTCGATTTTTGGGGCCTAGTGAAGCAGGGGATACAACCCGTATGCCCCCCTGCGGGTTCGGGGGTAAGAATAGGCCCGCGGTATTCCTGCCTGTCGTAAGAGGCGACTAAAAGGAGTCTCAAACGTTTCGGCCTTCTGTGATGGTCCCCTCTTGGGTTTGACCTCCTTTTTTTTCCAAATTTCCGTTGTTAGTGCGTGCCATTTGGGGAAGTACACCTTACGTGGTGTTTTTCTCTTGGTCCATCATGCTCCACCATCTTGCATGTTACCTATTGTTGTGTGGGGGGGACTCCGTCCAACATCTTCTGGGTTGTCTCCTTCTCGCCTTGTGCGCACTCTTCTTCTTAGCGCCTACGACAACTGTGGACCCTTTCAACATCTAAAATCCAGCACGGTAGCCAGTCCGTTGTGGTGGGGTCGTCATGTACCCTCTTGGTGGTAGCCCCCTGACCACGCAGGGATCGCACTACAGATGCCAGAGCTGTTTCCTCCCCATGCATGCCAAGGAGTATGTGCCCATCTTGTCTGGGGCACGGGGACTCCAGGCAACGGGATTTCGGCCAGGTACCCGTTGCTTTGGCTGGGTGGCGCCCTTGGGGAGAGCCCTCGTTCGGAGTAGGTGGCATCTGGGCGGATGTGGCGCAATGAAGCGCAATAAATCACACCAAGCTGGTGGTCGCACGGCCACCAGCGTCTCTAAGCGTGGTAGAGTAGACTTTGATGCTGCACAATATGACCCTCAGTCGTTCCTCTCGTTGGCTGCGCCATGGGAGGGACGCCAATCTAGTGCCAAGCGGGAGCCTTATGTACCGCAATACCTTGTCTGCAGCAGGACTGATGGTGACTCCTTTCTTATGACGAAGCCTCTGTTTTTTGTGGAACACCTGGAGGATAAGTTTGGGGTAGTGGCGGGGTTGTCTAAAATGAGGAATGGGTCCATCCTCCTCAAGACGTCCTCCCCAGCCCAGTCACGAGCGTTGCTCTTGTGCGATAAGCTGGGTGATGTCCCTGTTACCGTCACTCCCCACAGTAGCTTAAATATGGTCCAGGGGATTATTTACCATCGTGACCTCTTGTTACAATCCGATGACGAGCTGAGAGCCGACTTGGAACGACGTGGTGTACATTTTGTCCGTCGTGTACATAGAGGGCCCAAGGCTAACAGGGTGGCCACCGGTGCCTTTATCTTGGCCTTCGAGGGTGATGTCTTGCCCGAGAAGGTCAAGGTGATGGTTTACCATTGCGACGTGAAGCCATACGTCCCTCCCCCAATGCGGTGCTTCCAGTGCTGGAAGTTTGGGCATATGTCCTCCCGTTGCCCATCCAGCGCTACATGTCGAGATTGCGGACGCCCCTCTCATCCCGATTCTCCATGTGCGCCTCCGCCTGTATGTGTCAACTGTGGGGAGCACCACTCTCCATGCTCGCCGGATTGCCCCGTTCTTCATAAGGAGCGGAAGATCATGGAATTTAAGACCCTGGACCGGCTTACTTATCGAGAGGCAAAACTGAAATATGAAAGGTTGTATCCTGCTTCCATTCGACCATCTTATGCTGCAGCCACGTTATCGTCGCCCACGCGAGCGACGGTTGTCGCCTCATCTGTGCCGCCTTCAGTGGGCCCTCGGGGCTGTGTATCTCTGTCTGCCCCCCTCGTGTCTGGGGGCAAGACTTCCTCTGTTGCCCCCTTAGCAGTTGGGGGCAAACTCTCTTCTGTCGCTCCCCCCACGCTTACTTCGGGAGTGACACCTGCTCCACAACCGGGAGGCTCGATTCCTCCCCCTCCTTCTCCGCCGGCGTTGCCTCCGCCGGTTCCTCTCTCGCGGAAGGGGTCCCTCGGGGCTCTCCCTTCCTCCGTTTCTACTCCTTCCCAGCCAGATGTCCGCCAGTGGCTGAAGGTTCCGCCACCTGCTGGTCGTAGGGCTTCTGCGTCGTCGTCAGCCTCCGACGCTCCTTCAGAGAAGCTCTCCCAGCCCTCTCACCCTAAGGGCCGACGTGAGAAGAAGGAACGGCATGTGTCCAAGAAGAAGGACGTTCCGGCGGTTTCAGCACCGCCTGCTGTACATAGTCCTGGCTCCGGGGATGAGGTGGAGATCCTCGCCTCTGCCGCAGATCTCGCCCTCATGGAACCCTTGGGGGCCTCTCCTATGGACTCAGTTGACTCTCCCCCGGTGGCAGCAGTTGGCTCTGAAGCGCTGTCTGCCTCTTAGTCGCACTCACGCCCTCCCAGTCCCTTCCTGCTTCCATTCTCCAATGGAACTGCGGCGATTATTTCCGCCACCTGCCTGAGCTCCGGATGCTTCTGAGTGATTCCCCTGTTCTCTGCATTGCTCTGCAGGAAACTTGGTTTCCTGCACTGCGGACCCCCGCCCTTCGCGGTTATCGGGGATACTATAAGAACCGTGCTGCCTGTCAACGAGCGTCAGGTGGGGTTTGCCTCTTTGTTCACCACTCTGTCTGTAGCTCGCCAGTACCCCTTCAGACGCCTTTAGAGGCAGTTGCTGCCAGGGTTGAGCTCTCGCCGGCTATTACTGTTTCCTCTGTTTACATTCCTCCGGATGGGGAGCTCTCCCAACATGTCTTGGCTGCGCTGCTGGCTCAACTCCCGCCACCATTGCTGCTTCTGGGCGATTTCAATGCCCACAACCCTCTATGGGGTGGGACTGTCTCTGATGACCGCAGTCGGGCCGTGGAGCATTTGTTGGCTCAGCTCGACCTTAGCCTCTTGAACACCGGTGCTCCCACGCATTTCAGTGTTGCCCATGGCTCGTTCTCGGCCATTGATCTCTCTCTTTGCAGCCCCGGACTTGTCCCATCCCTCCACTGGAGGGTGCACCCTGACCTGTGCGGTAGTGACCATTTTCCCATCTATTTGTCACTACCCCAGTGTCGTTCTTCTGCGCGCTTGCCCCGCTGGGCTCTCCACAGGGCAGACTGGCCGGCTTTTACTTCTGCTGCAGCCATTGAGTCTCCCCCACAGGGTGACATTGACGAGGTGGTCCGTGTTTTAACCACGTCCATCATTTCAGCGGTCGAGGCTGCCATCCCCCGATCTTCTGGCCTCCCTCTGAAGAAGGCTGTACCCTGGTGGTCGCCGAAGATTGCTGAGGCTATTCGCGACCGTCGGCGGGCTCTCCAGCGTCATAGGCGGCACCCGTCTCTCGAGACCCTCATCGCCTTTAAGAGACTCCGTGCCTTGGCCCGTCGTCTTATTGCACGGCGTAAGCAGGAGTGCTGGGAGAGGTATGTCTCATCCTTGGGCTCCCATGTCTCCCCCTCACTCGTGTGGTCCCGGATCCGGCGGATTTATGGATACCAGACCCCTATGGGTGTCCCTGGGCTCTCCTTCGACGGCGCTGTCTGCACGGACGCTGCCGCCATTGCTGAACGGCTTGCTGCGCACTTTGCTCAGAGCTCTGCGACTGCATCTTATCCCCCCGCCTTTCGCTCTCTAAAGGAGCGAGCCGAGCGGACGCCGTTCTCATTCCACACGCGTCGTTCTGAAACATACAATGCTCCTTTCAGCGAGAGGGAATTCCTCGCTGCCCTCGCCGATTGCCCTGATACAGCACCAGGCCCAGACTGCATCCACGCGCAGATGCTGAAGCATCTCTCCAGGGACTGCCAGAGACACATTCTCGCGATATTTAATCGCATTTGGAGCGAAGGCGTGTTCCTGTCGCAATGGCGAGAGGGTGTTATTGTCCCAATCTTGAAGCCCGGTGCGGACCCACTGGCGGTGGACAGCTATCGTCCCATTACCCTCACCAACGTTTTGTGCAAATTGCTTGAACGTATGGTGGGACGGCGTTTGTGTTGGGTCCTTGAGTCGCGTGGTCTCCTCGCTCCATCCCAGGGTGGCTTCCGTCGGGGCCGGTCTGCAGTGGACAATTTGGTGCGGCTGGAATCTGCTGTCCGTATGGCCTTTGCCCAACGTCAGCATCTCGTTGCTGTATTTTTCGATCTGCGGAAGGCGTATGACACCACATGGAGGTATCACATCCTCGCCACGTTGCATGAGTGGGGTCTTCGTGGTCGGCTCCCGGCTTTTCTTCAAAGCTTTTTATTGCGCCGCTCTTTCCGGGTGCAAGTTGGTGCCACCTCTAGTTCATCTTATATACAGGAAAATGGGGTCCCGCAGGGCTCAGTGTTGAGTGTCTCCTTATTTCTAGTGGCCATTAATGGTCTGGCTGCAGCAGTGGGGTCGTCGGTGTCTCCTTCTTTGTATGCCGATGACGTCTGCATCTCCTTTAGCTCCACGACTACGGGAGTCGCCGAACGCAGGCTGCAAGTCGCCGTTCGCAAGGCAGCATCATGGGCTCTGACTCATGGTTTTCAGTTCTCTGCACCCAAGACTGGAGTTATGCACTTCTGCAGGCGTAGGACGGTCCACCCTCATCCTGAACTTTACCTCGACGGCCACCTGCTTGAAGTGGTGGACACTTGCCGCTTCTTGGGACTCGTGTTTGATGCCCGGCTCACATGGGTTCCTCATGTTACTCAGCTGAAGCAAAAATGCTGGCGGCACCTCAACGCCCTCCGCTGCCTTAGCCACACGTCTTGGGGTGCAGATCGCTGCACGCTGCTGCAATTGTACAGAGCCCTTGTGCAGTCCCGGCTTGATTATGGGAGCCTGGCCTATGGGTCTGCGTCACCCTCAGTGTTGAAGTTGTTAGACCCCATACACCACTGTGGGGTTCGGCTTGCCACTGGCGCTTTTCGCACTAGCCCTGTGGATAGTCTACTGGTGGAGGCCGGGGTTCCCCCACTGCGGATTCGCTGCCATCGTCTGCTCACCGACTATGCTGTCCACGTGCATTGCTCGCCAGGCCATCCCAATCGTCGCCTGCTTTTCCCTGCCATGGTCCTCCATCTGCCCGAACGGCGACCTAGGTCTGGGCTTTCCGTAGCTGTCTGCGTCCGGTCCCTGCTGTCAGAACTGGGGTCATTCCCTCTTCTGCCTCCCTTCTGGGTCCGTGCACCTACGCCTCCCTGGTGTTTGCCCCGGCCGTCCGTCCGTCTGGACTTGGCGCAGCGACCCAAGGACTCGGTTCCGCCTGTGGCCCTCCGTCGCCGTTTTCTTGCGCTCCTCGCCTCATTTCTGGGCTGTGAGCCTGTCTACACTGATGGTTCCCTGGTTGATGGTCGCACTGCCTACGCTTTTGCTCATGCTGCCCACGTTGAGCAACGCTCCTTGCTGGCTGGCTGCAGTATTTTTACTCCAGAGCTGGTGGCCATCTTATGCGCTCTTGAGCATATGCGTTTCTGCTCAGGTAGGTCCATCATCATCTGCAGTGACTCCCTGAGCAGCCTTCAGGCCAACGACCGCTGCTATCCCTCTTCTCCTCTGGTGTCCTCTATTCAGGAGTCTGTTTCCGCCATTGCCCGTTCTGGTCGTTCGGTGGTCTTGGTTTGGACGCCAGGTCATGTTGGCATCCCGGGGAACGAACGTGTTGACAGACTGGCCAAAGGGGCGATCGACGCCCCAGCTTTGGAGATCGGCCTCACAGCTCGCGATCAGCAGCTGGTGTTGCGCCGTAAGGTGCTTGGGGTGTGGTCTGCTGAGTGGCGAGGCATGACGGTGCCTAATAAACTGCGGGCTGTCAAGGAGACGACCAATGTGTGGCGCACCTCCCTGCGGTCTTCTCGCAGGGACTCTGTTATCCTATGTCGGCTGCGCATCGGCCATACATACCTGACGCACGGCCATCTTTTGCGTCAGGAGGATCCCCCTCTGTGTCAGTGTGGGTCCCGGCTGACGGTCGCCCACATTTTATTGGAGTGTCCCCGACTGCGCACCCTCCGGCAGTCTTTTAATCTCCCGGGCACTTTGCCTTTGGTTTTAACCGACAATGCCTCCGTGGCTGATGACGTTTTAAATTTTATCCGTGGTAGTCCTTTTTATTGTTCCATTTAGGGAGGTCCTGCTCCTTTCCCTTTGTGTGTCTCTTGTCCTCGAGTCTCTCGTATTTGTTTGCCGATTTTAGTGTGTAGTCGGTTGGTTGACTCTTTCCTTTTTTGTTGTCGTGGTCAGTCAACCAGTCTCCGGTCATCTTCTTTCGTTCTGTTTCCTTTTGTCTGGTATCTTCATGTCTGTAGTGTTCGTTACCGCGTTTGTGTTCTTTTCGGGCCTGGGGGGGAGTCTCCTTCCCCTTGGGGTTTTACCTGTTTCGTGCATTTCTGTCTCGCCTTTTTTTTGGAATGGGGGACTGATGACCTTAGCTGTTTAGTCCCCCTTAAACACCCCAACAACCACCACCTACAACCCATATGCTTTGACCAATGACGTCACGTATTACTCATAGATACCAATGTCTTCACTTTCAGTCAGAGATAATAAAACAGTTCTGTGTTCCGGATGAGCGCAATCATTGTACATTTAAATAATTGAATGTGATTTTAAAAGAGATCGCTACATATTGCTTAAAATATTCTTCGTGAGTGCGGCGAACATATGTGCCTCACAAGTGTATCTCATCGCCATACTCACGACGTATTCGTATGGCGCTGCAGCAAAGATCGGTTTTGTAGCGGTCCATTAGACGAGGGACGTGGTTCGAAAAAACTAAGCTCGCCTCGAGAGGCATTATTAAAATAACGTACTGTTGGTGTTTGAGATATCCTGTGGGTTTGTGTGTCCATGAATGTCGTGTGATTAAGCGTACAGTTGTGGATTGGTACTCTTTTTGTAGGGAAGTTTGTGGGGAATACATGAAATATAGGGGGGCCGTTGGGGGCGGGGGGGGGGGGCGGTGTTATGGCCGAAATTGACGAGTCGCATTTTGGCAAAAGGAAGTACAACAGGGGGGGGGGGGGGGGGGGAACCTCCGGTGGGATTATGGGTTTGGGGGGCTGTAGTTTCAGGTCAAGAGTGTGACGATGTAGTGTTTAACGTAGAACCCATTCGAAGGAAGGAAGATTTGGTCAGCTTAATTGAAGATCACGTTGCAGAGGGTTCCATTGTAATCTCGGATGGTTTTCCTTCATATATGGATTTAAGGGAAAAGGGGTTATCAGCATCTCGTAGTTAATCACAATATTGAGTTCAGATCTTTATCCACAGGGGCTTGCAGAAATAGCGTAGAGGATTATTGGTCAGCTGTGAAATCTCTCGTAGGGAAGGGGAAACGCCGGATTTCCACAATTCAAAGTCACCTAGAAGAATATTCATGGAGGCGTAGTATTCCCCAAACATATTGCCCATTTAAATGTTTTGTTAAATGTGTTGGGCAAATGTACCATCCGAAATATGTTAGCTAATTTCACATTAGGATGGGGGTGGGGGGGTGAATGTCTGTGTCTGTGCATGTCTCTCTCTCTCTCTCTCTCTCTCTCTCTCTCTCTCTCTCTCTCTCTCTCTCTCTCTGTGGTGTGTGTGTGTGTGTGTGTGTGTGTGTGTGTGTGTGTGTGTGTGTGTTTGTAATGATTTGTTTGTTGTGTATGTGGGTATGTGATTTTTGTTGATGTCTTTAGAGGCGAGCTTCGGTTCTTTTAAGAAGTTCCCGTGTGGTAAGTTCAGTTTTCCATTTTTTTCTTTTACTGCATTTGACTATCTTGAAGTATTTCAATGTTGTATTACACCATTATGTATATTTTCATGTACTCCAGTACATAATAGAAATTTCGCAGCTGTCGTTCTTCTTTTGTTTCCCAGCACTAGTATCAGTACGATTTTTTCGAATCTGTACTAGTAATATTAAAGGCGAAGCGCCCGACACAACTAAAATTTGTATCTCGTCCTTCATTGACCTTTACACTGACACTAGCTATTCGAAAAGAACGACATATGTAACATTGATGAGTTTTACCTATATATGTCAACAAGTCGCGCTGCCCCCCCCCCCCCCCTTCCGCCCCTCCCCCCATGTACCATGGACCTTGCCGTTGGCGGGGAGGCTTGCGTGCCTCAGCGATACAGTTAGCCGTACCGTAGGTGCAACCACAATCTGTTGAGAGGCCAGAGACACGTGTGGTTCATGAAGAGGGGCAGCAGCCTTTTCAGTAGTTGCAGGGGCAACAGTCTGGATGATCGACTGATATGGCCTTGTAACACTAACCAAAACGGCCTTGCTGTGCTGGTACTGCAAACGGCTGACAGCAAGGGGAAACTACAGCTCTAATTTTTCCCGAGGCCATGAAGATTTACTATATGGATACATGATGATGGCGTCCTATTGGGTAAAATATTTCGGAGGTAAATTAGTCCCCCATTCGGATCTCCGGGCGGGGACTACTCAGGAGGACGTCGTTATCAGGAGAAGGAAAACTGGCGTTCTACGGATTGGAGCGTTGAATGTCAGATCCCTTAATCGGGCAGGTAGGTTAGAAAATTTAAAAAGGGAAACGGATAGGTTAAAGTTGGATGTAGTGGGAATTAGTGAAGTTCGGTGGCAGGAGGAACAAGACTTCTGGTCAGGTGAATACAGGGTCATAAATACAAAATCAAGTAGGGGTAATGCAGGGGTAGGCTTAATAATGAATAAAAAATAGGAATGCGGGTAAGCTACTACAAACAGCATAGTGAATGCATGATGGTAGCCAAGATAGATACGAAGCCCACACCTACCACAGTAGTACAAGTTTATACGCCATCTAGCTCAGCAGATGACGAAGAGATTGATGAAATGTATGATGAGATAAAAGAAATTATTCAGATAGTGAAGGGAGACGAAGATTTAATAGTCATGGGTGACTGGAATTCGGTAGTAGGAAAAAGAAGAAAAGGAAACATAGTAGGTGAATATGGAATGGGGTTAAGGAACGAAAGACGAAGCCTCCTGGTAGAATTTTGCACAGAGCATAACTTAATCATAGCTAAACACTTGGTTTAAGAATCATGAGAGAAGGTTGTATACATGGAAGAGGCCTGGAGAAACTAGAAGCTTTCAGATAGATTATATAATGGTAAGACAGAGATTTAGGAACCAGGTTTTAAATTGTAAGACATTTCCAGGGGCAGATGTGGACTCTGACCACAATCTATTGGTTATGAGCTGCAGATTAAAACTGAAGAAACTGCAAAAAGGTGGGAATTTAAGGAGATGGGACCTGGATAAGCTGACAGAACCAGAGGTTCTAGGGAGTTTCAGAGGGAGCATTAGGGAACGATTGACAAGAATGGGGGCAAGAAATACAGTAGAAGAAGACTGGCTAGCTTTGAGAGATGAAATAGTGAAGGCAGCAGAGGATCAAGTAGGTAAAAAGACGAAGGCTAGAATAAATCCTTGGGTAACAGAAGAAATATTGAATTTAAGTGATGAAAGGAGAAAATATAAAAATGCAGTAAATGAAGCAGGCAAAAAGGAATGCAAACGTCTCAAAAATGAGATCGACAGGAAGTGCAAAATGGCTAAGCAGGGATGGCTAGAGGACAAATGTAAGGATGTAGAGGATATATCACTAGGGGTAAGATAGAACTGCGTAAGGAAAAATTAAAGAGCTCCGATGGAAACACAGTTCTAAGCAAAGAAGGGAAAGCAGTAAGGTGGAACGAGTATATAGAGGGTCTATACAAGGGCGATGTACTTGAGGACAATATTATGGAAATGGAAGAGAATGTAGATGAAGATGAAATGGGAGATATGATACTGCGTGAAGAGCTTGACAGAGCACTGAAAGACCTGAGTCGAAACATGGCCCCAGGAGTAGACAACATTCCATTAGAACTACTGATAGCCTTGGGAGAGCCAGTCCTGACAAAACTCTACCATCTGGTGAGCAAGATGCACAAGACAGGCGAAATACACTCATACTTCAAGAAGAATATAATAATTCCAATCCCAAAAAAAGGTGTTGAAATGTGCGAAAATTACCGAACTATTGGTTTAATAAGCCACAGCTGCAAAATACTAACACAAATTCCTTACAGACAAATGGAAAAACCGGTAGAAGCCGACCTCAGTGAAGGTCAGTTTGGATTCCGGAGAAATGTTGGAACAATTGAGGCAGTACTGACCCTACGACTTATCTTAGAAGATAGATTAAGGAAAGGCAAACCTATGTTCCTAGCATTTGTAGACTTAGAGAAAGCTTTTGACAATATTGACTGGAATCCTCTCTTTCAAATTCTGAAGGTGGCAGGGATAAAATACAGGGAGCGAAAGGCTATTTACAATTTGTACAGAAGCTAGATGGTGGTTATAATAGTCGAGGGGCATGAAAGGGAAACAGTGGTTGGGAAGGGAGTGAGACAGAGTTGTAGCCTATCGCCGATGATATTCAATCTGTATATTGAACAAGCAGTAAAGAAAACAAAAGAAAAATTCGGAGTTGGAATTAAAATCCATGGAGAAGAAATAAAAACTTTGAGGTTCGCCAATGACATTGTAATTCTGTCAGAGACAGCAAAGGACTTGGAAGAGCAGTTGAATGGAATGGACAGTGTCTTGAAAGGAGGATATAAGATGAACATCAACAAAAGCAAAACGAGGATAATGTAATGTAGTCAAATTAAGTCGGGTGATGCTGAGGGAATTAGATTAGGAAATGAGACACTTAAAGTAGTAAAGGAGTTTTGCTATTTAGGGAGTAAAATAACTGATGATGGTCGAAGTAGAGAGAATATAAAATGTAGACTGGCAACGGCAAGGAAAGCGTTTTTCAAGAAAAGAAATTTGTTAACATCGAGTATAGATTTTAGTGTCAGGAAGTCGTTTCTGAAAGTATTTGTATGGAGTGTAGCCATGTATGGAAGTGAAACATGGACGATAACTAGTTTGGACAAGAAATAGAAGCTTTCGAAATGTGTTGCTACAGAGGAGTGGTGAAGATTAGATGGATAGATCACATAACTAATGTGGAGGTATTGAATAGAATTGGGAAGAAGAGAAATATGTGGCACAACTTGACTAGAAGAAGGGATCGTTCGGTAGGACATGTTCTGAGGCATCAAGGGATCACCAATTTGGTATTGGAGGGCAGCGTGGGGGGTAAAAATTGTAGAGGGAGACCAAGAGATGATTACACTAAGCAGATTCAGAAGGATGTAGGCTGCAGTAGGTACTGGGAGATGAAGAAGCTTGCACAGGATAGAGTAGCATGGAGAGTTGCATCAAACCAGTCTCTGGATAGAAGACCGTAACAACAATGTCAACTAGAGAGCAGGATACAAATGCTGTGTATAGCTATGTAGCTCAACTAAAGAATGGTATACTATTGTCACTGCTGTGATCAAAACTATAACTTTCAGTCGATACTATTAGCATCGAAGGCGAAAAAAAAGAAAAGAAAAAATCTGTACCCCATAGTATATGTGTCGGCTTAGTGTCTCTTCGCGTACTTCAACTGAGGTACAGGTTGCAAATGTCATGTACGTGCATTTATACTTTTTCGTCAGCAGTATATATATATATAGGTCAACGGAAGCATGGGATACAAATATTATGTACGTAGCTCCTTCTGCCATCGGTAGATTTCTATCTACGTAAGAACAGACTAGTAGTGGTAGTGGAGGCGAAAGAAAAACAAGTAAAATTTGTATCCCGTGCTTCTGTTGACCTACATAGTTCAATTGAACAACAGGATATTAATGCTAACGATAACGATGAAATCGACGTACCCTAAACTTGTATCCCGTACTGCAGTTAACCATTGAAGTTCGAATGAGGTTAGAGACACAACCCATATATATGTGACTGAGGTATTCTATGCTACCAATATTTCCATCCATTTTTCCCCCTTCATTTTCCACAGAAATAATACGATACAAACACGCGATATCCTCAATGTGAAAATACTACTTGTCTTCATATGTCACCTATATTTTTCGTCTCTCGTATTCCTTTGTTTCTGAACAGTCTTCTCAGCTCTTTCATCTGTCTAATAAATACTCTCTGGCCAATTCTGACGTCATTGTTCAAAGGCGACGGGTTGTATCCCCTGCTTCACTAGATCCGATTTTTGCATAGATGTGGTCTTATGTTTAGTAATCGAACGACACGCCGAAGAGGACAAATTTATTAGGCATGGATTTGTCGTCGCTTGAAACTGTTTAATGATACAGCTCTGTTTTCTCAGTACAGTAAATAATTCAGAACAGCAATAACGTGAAGTACCTTAGATAGTCATCATCATCATCAGTTATCTGCTATATTAGCAGGTCCTTTGCCTCTCCATTTTCTGCGATCCATTGCTTCCATCTTAAGGCTGCTGTATGTTTTACCGTGTATCATGTCATCCAGTATCTGGAATCTCTTCCTTCCTCGCTTCCTTTTCCCTTCTACATAACCTTCTAAAACTGTTTTTATCTGTCCGTCATTCTTTGTTAATATATGCCCAATCCAATTTCTTTTTCTTTTCTTTATTACATCTAGTAACTGTCTTTTTTCTCCCACTCTTCTCAGTACCTCAACATATTTTACTTTGTCCATCCAACTTATTCTTTCCATCTTCCGCCATGTCCAGATCTCAAAAGCCTCCAGCCTTTCTCTGTCTTTTTTCCTCGTAGGCCATGTTTCAGCGCCATATAGAAGAACACTCCATACAAGACATTTTATGAGTCTCTTTCTGAGTTCTCTGTCCAGACCGCTGCAGAAGATTCTCCTTTTCTTACAAAACGCCTCTTTTGCCATTGCTATCCTTGTTTTAATTTCTGTGGTGCACTTCCAGTCGGTGTCTATCCTGCTTCCAAAATTTTGCACCTGTTCTAGTGTTTCTCCATTCAGCACAATTTTTATTTCCTTATTTCCTCCTATTGCCAATACTTTTGTTTTATTTGTGTTAATTTCCATTCCATATTTTTTCCGTTAGTTGCAATGGTGTCCACCAAATCCTGTAATTCATTTTCCCCTGTGGCTAGAAGGACCATGTCATCAGCAAATCTCAAGCACCCGACTCTTCTTCCTCCAATTTCTACTCCTTTGTCATCTAATGAGCATTGGTCAATCATATTTTCCAAGTACAGGTTGAAAAGAGTAGGTGATAAACAGCATCCTTGTCTTACTCCTTTCCCTAGTCTGATCCAGTTTGTACTTTCTCCTCTCACTTTAACTGAAACTTTTTGATTAAGGTACAATGAGTTTATAAGTCTTCTGGTTTTCCAGTCCACTCTCTTTTCCCTCATAATAGTCGCCAGCTTGTCCCAAACCACATTGTCAAATGCCTTTTCTAAATCGATGAAGCACATATATAGGTCTCTTCCTTTTTCAATAAACCTTTCTCCCAATATTCGTAGGAGCCCTATTGCATCTCTGGTGCCCGTATTCCGTCTAAAGCCAAACTGCTCCTCGCCGAGATTCTCCTCTATTACTTTTTCAAGTCTTTTATTAATTATTCTTAACATCACTTTGGCTGCATGTGAAATGAGGCTGATTGTCCTGTGCTCGCTGCATTTCTTGGTTCCTTGTTTTTTCGGTAATGGAATCATTACTGTTGTCAAAAAGTCCTCAGGCCATTCACCACTGTCATATATTTTATTACATAACCTCAATATTTCTCTTATTCCATTGTGGTTCAAGCATTTTAGTATTTCTCCCGGTATTGTATCTGTACCTACTGCTTTGCCATTTTTCATTGCAGCAATGGCAGACTTTACTTCTTCCATTATGATGGTCGGTCCTTTCTCTTCATCACTTACACTGTTGTGTGATTCAAGTTCCAGAGTTTCCGGTTTGCTATTTGTGTCATATGGCTTTTTATATATTCTTCCCATCTCTGGAGGACATCGTCACTATGTTTGTACACTACCTCTTCATCTTTACTCAAAATTTCCATAGTAGCACTTCATGCTCTGTTTTGTTCCCATGTCATAGTCTTTACTCTGTTGTATAGTAAGTCGTATCTTCCCTTCCTGTCCAGTTCTTCAATTTCATCACATTCCTCTTTTAGCCATTTTTTCCTAGCCTGTTCTGTTTCTCTTCGCAGTTCGTTATTTAACCTTCGGTTTATCTTTCTTGCATCTTCAGTGTTCTTGTTTTTCAATTTTCTTCTCTCCTCCATCTTGGAAATCATTTCTTGTGTGACCCATGGTTTTTTTGACCTTTTCCCTTTTACATATCCTATATTTTGTTGTCCTGCTTTAATGATTCCTTCTTTCAGCATATTCCAGTACTTGTTGGCATTATCAGGTGCTTCTTTGTCTCGTAATGTGTTTAGAAAGTCCCGCGACAGCATTTCTGTAATTTGTTCTTTGTTGGACCTTATCTTCTCTAGATCCCACTTCTTCACCATTGTCGCCTTTTTCAGTTTTTTCATTCTTATTTCTATTTCTGCCATAAGTAAGTTGTGGTCACTATTAATATCTGCACCTGGTAATGTGTGCACCTTCTTGATTCCATTCCTGTATCTTTCTTCTATCAGTATAAAATCGATTTGGTTTCTGTATTTATCCCCTGGTGATTTCCAAGTGTAGAGCCTCCTCTTATGGTTCTTGAACCATGTGTTTGCCGCTATCAGCTGCCTTTCCCTGCAGAAGTCAATTAACCATTCACCTCTGTCATTTCTCTTTCCAAGACCATGACTGCCTACTATGTTTCCCTCTTTCCCTTCTCCCACAATGGTGTTCCAGTCTCCCATTACTATTTTGCAGCATTTTTTATTTTCGTCCATTATTCTCTCTATTACATTGTACGTTTCCTCTACAATTTGGTCATCATGTTCTGAAGTTGGCATATACACCTGGACAATCAGTAAATCTTTTTGTGCTCCTTTCAGCCTTACACCAATAACCCGGTCATTTGCATAGTCTACATATTCCACACATTTAGCCAATTCCTTTGTCATAATCATTCCTACTCCATTAATTCCTTTTACTTCTCCTCCTGAGTAGTAGAATACATATTCATCTGACTGCAACTCTCCATGTCCGTTCCATCTTACCTCAGCAACTCCTACGAGGTCCATATGATTCTTTTCCATCTCTCTTGTAAGGTTTTCTAGTTTTCCTGCTTGTAGCAGAGTTCTGACATTCCAGGTACCAATTCTCGTTTTGATTTTTTGCCTCTTTTCAAGTTGTCCCCCACCCCCCCCCCCCCCCACCCCCGGAGATCCGAATGGGGGGGACTATTTTACCTCCGGACACTGATTTAACATGAGAGGAAGCCTTTTTTTTTTTTTTCATAAAATGGAGACTGCATTATACAGGGAAGATAATCTGTGGTGGTATTCCGTTGCCTTCCGCAGTTCTGGAGGCCGCCCCTAACATGGGATACAGACGCCTTTTGCAGCCGCTGCTCCGGGTCAGACGCTGCACGAGAAGTATAGGTTGGAAAATGAAAGACCTCTAGCCCCCGAAACCTAATAGCGTCAGGGTTGGAAAAGAACAAGAGCTGGCCGAGGGTGGCCAGATAGGAAAGATAAAAGTCAGGAGCCTGGCATAAGTAAGTGGAAGCAATGCCAGGACTCAGCTCGGGGCCCCGTGGTCGCCAGCCACGTATCACTAGGTGTGACTCCCTGAGGTGACCTTAGATAGTAACCAGGTTAAAAGAATAGCTAGGGAAAGTAATAACATGAAATACACGTATCAAAGGAAGGAAAACTTTGAACACAGTAACGCCCGATGCACACGCAACGATCTGTCTGCGCAGACATCGGGGCAGATGTCTGCACATGCAAAAGATCGCTGCAAATGTGGTGTGTTCACACGACACAAACCCCAATCTGCTACTCGCCCGCCATCTGTCGGTGTAGAAAAGAAATATCAGTGGCAAGCGACTACGCTCCCCGTAAAGCCGGGTTCACACAGGTAACAAAAGTATCGCCACTGCTAATGGCGAACTGCAGTTGCTTTGTAGTTGCATGTGTGAACTCCTAGTTTTCGGTGGCGCCATTTAAGAAGCGCAACTTTTGTCACGCCACACAAAGTTGAACTTGGTTCTACTTTGTTGCGCCATTTTGCCTTCTCCACAATCGAATAACGTCATTCGATTGCTACCTCGCGGCTGGATCCAAACCTTTCTAGTGCGTATTCGTTCGCAGCAGTGTGCGATTTGTGCTTTTACCAGTGGGGGGGATGCCTTAGGGGATTAGTATAATTATATATTTTACTAGCTTGGAACGTAGCGTTATCCATGGTTAAACAGGTATTTATAAATAGATGTTAATGCCGAAACTCACCATTCACGCGTATACACTATCAGAAAAGCCATCCCTTGTTATATCTTTAAAAGTACATTATAGGTAAAGCTTATTTACAAAATCATCTACATACAGGTATACGAGGGGGAATTCAAAAAGCAAAGGCACATTTGTGAAAAGCTGTACTTATTCTGATGATAGAAAACTGAAACATGCGTTATTTTTCTACGTAACCTCCCTGGACTTCAATGCAGTTTTCCCGACGTTTTACGATTTTTTTTTATTTGATCAGAAAATACGTTTTTCGGTTGAATCTGTAACCAATTTTGCATCGCAGCAATGACGTCTTCATCACTTTCAAATCTTCTTCCCTGTAGTGCTTCCGTTAAGGGTCCAAACATGTGAAAATCGCTTGGAGCCAGGCCTGGACTGTATGGTGGATGTTCCAGCACCTCGAATAACTCCTTTATTGCGTCGGCTGTCCGTTTGGCAGAATGTGGGCGAGCGTTATCTTGCTGCAGGGTGACACCTCTTCACATTTTTCCACGACGTTTGGATCTGATTGCAGGTTTTAGTTTCGTACGCAACACATCACATCCACCATACAATGTGGGCGAGCGTTATCTTGCTGCAGGGTGACACCTCTTCACATTTTTCCACGACGTTTGGATCTGATTGCAGGTTTTAGTTTCGTACGCAACACATCACATCCACCATACAATACAGACCTGGCTCTAAATCCTCATTTACGCTGGGGTGACGTCTTGCAACATTGCGGCATGCTACGGAAATGTAGCCTGCGTCGTCTTGTAGCATGCTACAAAAGGCAACATCTTGCGGCGTATGTTGCGTGTGGCAGGTTAATTTATACCAAAGCAACAGAATTTGTGCCACACCTGCGTAGGTCTTGCAGTATAAAGGATGGATGATAAAGTGATCGCAGCGGCGGCCTACTTGGTACTTGCACATGCAGCTAACAACGGAAATGAAAACCAAAGGAAAAGAAAACGATGGTGGAAAAGAAGAGTGTTTAAAGAAGGTCCACGAAATAGTATCCTCGGAACTAGAAGCAGACGATGGTGCGTTATTTAGTAATTTTACGAGGATGTCGACTGAAGACTTTAATTACTTACTGCAGTTAACTACGTCTCTGCCAAGACAGTATTTCACCAAGCATTCGATGGGGCAACACATTACGATTTTTAGCCACTGACGATTCATACAAGTCACTAAAGTACTCATTTAAAGTATCATATTCTACTATTTCCCTCATAGTGCCAGAAGTATGTGAAGCTATTTCATTGGTGTTGAAGAATTACATAAAGGTAAGGACGCAACATTCAACACTGATTTCATTTAAGTAATGTGTTATTGGCATTTTTAAGCAAATTAAAATGGATATTAAAGGACTGTTAAAATACTTATTTCTAAAATCGAATTAATTCGAGCTCTTCTGTTTCTGATTGAACAAATTTGTCACAATTATTATTGTCCACATATACAATTTCACAGCTAGGTTTTGCAACCAATGTTTCGATGCTCGGAGTTTGCTGTCCATACTCCCCCAAGGCCGCTTTAAAAAGATTATTTGAAAATATGTGCTTGACATATGTGGGAGGTACATGTTCTTCAGAGCTGCATCGCCGTCATCTTTTGATACTGTGTCCTCTGTGTCATCAGTCTTAAGAAATAGGTTAAGTAATGAGTATGTTTTACTTTTCAAATTCCAAAGGATACTGAAGAATGGAAGAAGGTAGCAAGAAATTTCGAAGTGAATTGGAATTTGCCTCACTGCATAGGAGCCATATATGGCAAACATACGCAAATTATGTGTCCTCCGAATACTGGAAGTGAATACATCAACTACAAAAAAACATTCAGCATTGTCCTTATGGCAATTGTAGGCGCAAATTACTGTTTTCAATATGTAAATGTTGGATGTCACAGGGACAGAAAGAAAGGGGGAGATTGACTTAGAGGGGGAGAGAAATTGACCTTAGTGAAGGGGAGAGTGACAGAAGGGGTAGGAAGTGATAGAGGAGAGAAGCAGATGGACAGAGAGAAGGGCAGGAGAAGATGGGGAGTGTGAAAAGAAGGAGATGGACATAAGGGGAAGGTAGAGACATCCGGGCAATGGCAAGTTTATTTACCTCATTTATAAAATTAATAAATCTTCATATGTTGTTAATTAACAACTTTGTAAATGATTCATGTAATATATGATACTCAAACTATACTAAAATATGAGATGAATAAAATATAAAATTAAAATTTTTGTGTTGCTTTGTGCTTAATTTTAACACTCTGAAATTATAAGTGAATGTTAATTTGTTAAATCATCGCATTATGACAAAGCCACAGCAAAGTGTGGCCGGTTTAGCTAGTACTACAGTATATAATTGTCATTTTAACTTATAGAGTTTAGTTGAAGAGACAAGATGAATGAGTTTAAATGCGAACATTTTTAGGTTAGGCTTTACCGTGACTGTTACTGACATTAAATGAAACAACAAGTTTACTGTTACCAGTCACCGTTTTATATTTTCCACGACGCGTTTCGAAGGTTTAAACCTCTATCATCGGGTGGGTTTACATTAGTTAGTACTACATATGTGTGTATGTTGTGTTACGATTTTGGACGAACTTGTGGCACTGCCTCCAGTGGTCACAAGTTTCCTTTTTCTGTCGTAACACTTCACATGTATACTGCCACATTTGTAATTTGACCTGATCTGACTGTCAGAATTTGTACACGTATCAGGTAATGCACTGCTCTTAAGGAAACCAGAAATTTTGCTTTGTTTGAATGACATCCTGAAATTCCGTAGTTCTTACAGGCCCGGACGCACTCAACTCACTAATGAAGCTACTGAAGCGGGAACGTGTGAAGATCGCCGTGTGTTTGGCGGACGCGAGGCAAGCAACGAACGGCACCAATTAATTTGGAGTACGCGATGCTGGGGAGCCTTGTGTCAAGCTCCACCCACGTGGTTCACGCCTAGCGAAGTCAGACTGTCCGATCCCGTCTGGTAGGTACCGTTGCTCACTTCGCACTACTTTGTGCTTTCGTCCCAGGCGCGTTAGTCCGCGACATACCGTTGCCAAAAGGTGGCCTAACGGTAAATATTCGCACAGGTTCCGGGCCGGTCAGCACCCTGTGTCAGGGCCCGGGGTGGGAATTTCAGCCGCCAGCTCGCCCAACTCTGCGGTTCGACTGCTGCGGTATGACTGCCACACTACTTCCCTCGCAAGTAAGCGGGTGACGCGCCTTAGACGAAAGCAACAATGACAACATGAGAATGATATTTAATTATAAATGTTTTGAAATGGTTAACTACTACATAACACTTTTTCAAAATTAATAAGCAAAAATATTAATAGTATTAATAGCAAGACTGTATTAAAACTTTCATTGTTCGGCTCCACAAATTTAAATTGCATGTAAAGTTTTACGCCAGTGCGTGGGAAATAAACATCCTAGGTTGGGATGCATAAACTAAAACCAGAGGAGGGGATAGTCTGATGCAGAGGGGGGGAAATCCACCCCATCCCCCCCTGCAAATCGCACACTGGTTCGCAGATAGTGCTTTTGCTATTAATATGTCGAAAAAGTGGTCAACAGCGACAATTTTGAGATTCTTGGAGGTGTATCAAGAACGAGAATGCCTTTGGAACCACAAAAGCGAATCATACAAAGACAGAAATTAGAGAGATGCTGCATTAATTGAAATAGTAAACAGTATGCGTGAATATGTATCTGGAATTGATGTAGCTACAACAAAATTAAAAATTCGAAGCATTCGAAATGCTGACATGAATGAACATAAAAAAGTACTGAAATTACTTAAGAGTGGTGCGTCTACAGACGGTATTTATAAACCTAGCCTTACTTGGTTTGAAGCTGCAGACCGGTTCTAAAAACATGTAGTCGAGACAAGAGAGACGAGAAATACTTTGGTAAGTAATATTCTACATTTATTATGTTTCCAAAACATCTTATTTAGTAATATGTACAGCCGTTTAACCAGCTGAGACAGGTGACGCCATTTTGCAAACTGCGCAATGACGAAGAATTTGTGGCGTCCTGTGTGAACGGTAGCTCACAGCGCCACTCCAGAATGACTTGACTTGTGGCGATACTTTCGTTGCGTGTGTGAACCCGGCTTAAACGTCAAAAATTTAATTCGGTTATTTTGAAATATAGAAATGGAGGAAGTTCTGTTGTGGTCTGTGTTCGCAACTTGTGTTGCAAAAAACATTCAGACCAACCTCAGGAAACAGAGAAAGCGGTAAGTAGACAGTGGCTGCTAAAGCGAAAGCATTTTTACACGTAAATTTACTGCGAGAGTTGCAGGGCGAACCTAACGACTGGCGAAATTATTTGCGGATGGATGTCGAAACTTATAATTCTCTCTTAAAGCTTGTAACCCCTCATATGATGAGAAAAAAATACTTGTATGAGAAGGGCAATTTCTCCTCATGAACGGCTGGCGGTAACATTAAGATTCCTAGCAACAGGAAGGAGCTACAATGATTTGGAATTTTCAACTGCAATATCGAAACAATCGTTGAGTGAAATAATACCCAACACATGTGAAGCTATTTACGCTATCCTGAAGGATGAGTTCATGAAGGCAAGTCAAGTAAATTAAGTCTGCCAAGTTACATATAATATTTTTGGTGTTGTAAACGTGTTTGAAACACAGTAGGCCTATATTATTAGAGATTATATACCTACATGGCCAATGAGCTATGGTTTACTTTGTTTCTGAGTAGACATTTTCAGTTCGCTACTGTGTAGAAGCATCCTGTTACAAACTTTTTTTACAGGATATAAAACTCCACTCTGAATTCTCGACAGAGTTCGCAACGAATTTTTTTTTATTACTGTTTCTCTGTTTGCCGAGGCGTCAACTGCCCGCAATTTTTCAATTGGAGCATTGTATGCTGCTGTCTTTTTGTCTCGGTTACTATATTATTTACTTTTAATCTTACACAAACATGAGTGGTTTCTATATATTTCAATGAATTCACTTACAAACTCTCGAGAACACTGACGAGTATCAGCCATCTTAATGCCCTGTGCGTACAAATACTGAGCAAACAGATGTTTCGCGCCAGATTTGCAGCGATCTCCTGTTCACACGCTCCAACTTGTCTGCGCAGATGTGTTTTGAACCCACAGATTTGAGAGGTTTCGCTCAAACCTCCAACTCCAACTTCCGGGTTTGCACACACCTCAGGTTGGTGCAAATCTTCTGTCCACACGCGACGATCTGTCTGCGCAGACAAAATAAACACAGCGCCCCTGTCGGTTGGATGTGGAACTGTTTGACAGGCGCGCTGCACTTGGTACAACATTGTTCCGACAGCCAAAGTTGAAACCGGTGTTCGTGACGCCTGTAGACGACGTCGTGGAAGACGCTATAATCCTGAGGCAGTAAGGACCGTGTGTAAAGTGAAATTTTAATGTCTAACGATAAATCGTGTTTAGGCGATAGTATACGCATTTGTATACTAAATATACAGTCGAGAAATGTTATGATTTAAAATACTGATGTGTATAGTTTCTGGCAGAAATTAGAGTCCTTTTCTTTTGAGATGAGTTTCATGAACATTTGAAAGAAAATTACCAGAGGCAATACAAGGTTAACACATGCTTCCCTCCGAGAGATATTTGCGTAACTAATATGGAACGGTAAAACATTATGTATGCGAAATCATTTCTTCTTATTACATTTTTATTTTTTCGAAATTGTGAGTTGTTTTGAAAGAGAAAACATCATTAGTAAGTATTTGTACCAGCATTTCTTAGTGCCTTTAAAGAAAACTTCGTGACTTTAGTATTTCATATGTGCACAACAATTTGTTTACATTTCTGAACACGATACGGACGTTTTTTGCTGTCTGCATAATATTTTATTGCGGTACGTCACAATCGCGTCGATACATAAATTTAATAGGTTACATTTGTTGAGTAATTGTATGAAATAGTGCAATGAGAAAATGAGGAGAGAAATAAGGAGAGTACCGACAGGTGTCGCGTGTGTCAACATAGTGAGAGACTTTATATAAGAAACGAGGGGAACTGGGTACACATTTCATCAGATCGTAAACTTTTCAGCCCTATTGCAGTTTATTCATCAGGACATTTTGAGTTCCATCATGTAAAGAGGCAATTAATAACAATTTGAGCAAATCGGATGAATTTTTTGCAGGACATGTTCATTGTCTTATTCATTGACTGTAGTTCTGATTCATTAACTGAACAATTCAACCAGTCTTAATTTATATGAATTGGTGCAAGATGTAGCACTGTCATTAAAGGAGTGGATTCGCCAAGCTTTTGTAAAACGTGTACGTTCCTTTCACAAGTACCTCACTTCTATTAAAATAAAGAAAGCCGAGTGCCTGTAGAATAAACGACATTTAAACACCTTTTTTAATAAATATTTAATTAGTAGGTTGTAACTTAACATTTCTTTTTAAAACTGTAACCTCGTACCTCTGTTTTTGTTTATTACAATATTTATTGCCAGGTCACTTCCTTTGACAGTTTTACATGAATAGCAAAGAATTACACAAAAGAAATGTACAACCACTTTTGGTCACTCTGAGGGAAATACAGTAGACTTTTGAGAAACCACATGGTAATGACATCAACATGACCTGTAACTACTACTATTAACCCTTCATATAGTGCTCTAACTATAACTGCACCTCTACCATAGGTCTATCTCCTCTCTGCATGCAGGATTTTTCCCAGAAATAGTGAAAATTTGAAAAGCTGTGCCAGTCTGCCAAAAGGAGACACAGTATAAATATGTGCACACACTCGTTAAATTTTTCTTACGTCTTCTAAAGTATAAGAGGCTCACTGTTGGTTCAGTGCCTACGAAGAGAATGTCAGTAATGAATGTATCACTTTGGCTAGTTCCTCCATTTTCTGACACATCAAAAGTGCTGGTGGTCCTTCCCAATTTTGCAGCAATGTCCCAGATGTTTTCTGCATTTCAGTTGCATCGGGTTTTTCTACAAGAATATGTTGAAGTTCTTTGCTGCTTTGTTGGCAACAGCTTTCTCTGGGGAACAATTTTCCTCTTACAAATAGTTCCCTCACTTCTCGGCACAAATGATGCACTGTGGACACCATTTCAGACTCCAGTTCAAGTAGCTTCAAAGGCAGTTGTATGTTTTTTAAGGACTTCCAAGGTTCTTGTTTATAGAAATTCCTGCAACAGGTTCTAAGAACTTGAATGTGAACATGTCCCTTTGATGTGATAACAAGGTGTGATCACTGGATATCACCTATTTGATGACCCTTGCCTTTCATTTATATCCGGTGGATCCCAACACTTAATTATCACTGTCTGAACTACCTACAGACTACTGCATACATATATTTGTATGCTTATACGTGTGCCATTTAATGCTGGAACCAACACACGCCATACTTGTGTGTGCATGTGTTGCAGTGTTCACTCATTAATTTGCAATTACGTTGCACATGATTATCATTGGTGAAAGGTATTTCTGCTACATTTGAAGAGGGTGGTATTTCCCATCCAGCATCTACCTTGATTTGGCCTGTGGTGAATGTCTTTCAGTTTACTGGTGAGCTTTCTTATTGCGAGGACAAAAAGTCTGTCACACAGTTGTTCTTGACAAATGACATCAGTGAGGTATTGGTGCAGGAGTTGCAAGCTGTGTTGTCATTACAAGTGGCACTGGCATATGCTGACTGTTGGACAGCGACCCACTTCAAAGTAAAACAGACGTATGTCATAGTGGGAAAGACTATATAGTTTTGTTGCATTGTGCTATACCTTAGTGTGTTAAATGGCCAGTTTACATGTTTCTTTTACATTTGACAGAGACAAATGTTGCATTTATTTTAGTGGAGGAAAAACAGTGGAGTTTTGTTAGGCTGAACCTGAAGATGGAAGTTTGGTCTCTGAATTTGTGGTTGACAAGGAGAACGATATCACCTGCTGGAATGCAGGACACACTACCTTTATCCACAACATATTATAGCACAGTGGATTTCTCTACCCCTTAAATATAGAGAGGGCTATTTGAGTTGTGGGCCACTGTAGAGTTGGGGACTTTTCAGCCAAATACCAGGTGAACCTATAGTTGGGCAGAGGGAGCCTAGTTGGAAATTTTTGATGGATGTTTTCAGTTCTGGCATTTGCTTTATGACCAAGTGAAATGTCCCAAAAACAGTGGCTGTAACTGCTGGGTGGGAATTACTGTTAATTGTACGATGGTATACCCCAAATGGAAGCGTCCAATCTCGCCCATCCACTTTGACCCATGACGTCACAAATATGGCGGAAACGACCATAATCCACGATTCCAATATGGCGCATATAAAGTCGGTACGTACACATTGTGAGGACGAAATACATCGAAAAACAAACACACACACTTTCCACAAAAAGGCTAATGACACTAACGGGACAAGTGCGGGAAATGGGGCGTTTTTGGGTGGGGGCAAACTAAATATAAACAAATTTAGACACCCACCCCCATACAAAACGACAAAAAAACCAGACATCACAAAACTCCCCAAATACCACTAAACACATCATCTGGAATCAGACACTTTCCTTGACCTATATATCTCAACAGCAACTCCCGATCCCATAAATTAGGATCAAACACTTCCCTAGGCCTATATAGCTCAAAAACATCTCCCGATACCAATATCAACATACACAGCCACACATTGGGATCGAACGCTTCCCTTGACCTGCACACTGTTAATTTTATCTGTCATATCCATTCCTGAACAAAAACAACCACCAATTAATTTTACTAAAATTACCACACGATGTACAGCAAACAACACTAAATTAACCTTCACACAAAATCGTTAACTCACTGAAACGAATTCCACTACAAATATAGCTGACACTCGGAACAATGAGCAAAAGCAAACTGAGCCCATTATACCACACAAACAAAAACCCTGAACATACCACCAGAGAGCACAACAAACCACAACACGACGACAACTACAAACACGCCACACTCACAAACCAAACTCTGCGCCGTCACGTCACACGACAACACCTTTACGTCACGGGTCAAAGCCGACGCATGGGATTGGACGCTTCTGTCGACCCAATAGAAGTATAAAAGCCTAGTGTATATGTAAGTGTATTTGTGTATATGTATAAAGAGACCACGTCGAAGTGCAGTTTACTAGAGATCACAGACAGTTGCACAACAGACACCAGTCTACTGAGACCCAAAAATGTTATTCATCTACAGGAGGAAGAAGAAAATTATGACAAATCAGACAAGATTGAGTAAGGCCTAAATAATAGAATGCAGTATAATACAACAAAGAAGGCAAGTCCAACCATTTAATCCTAGGTGATGTTGGAGAGAGCTCTCCATCAATGAAAGGCAGATACCGGGCTTATGATATATCTCCCTCTGAAACCAGCCAACCTTTTATCCCATGAAATTAGTGTCCCAATGACGCATACATACACCATAATTTCGCCGGCCGAAGTGGCCGTGCGGTTAAAGGCGCTGCAGTCTGGAACCGCAAGACCGCTACGGTCGCAGGTTCGAATCCTGCCTCGGGCATGGATGTGTGTGACGTCCTTAGGTTAGTTAGGTTTAACTAGTTCTAAGTTCTAGGGGACTAATAACCTCAGCAGTTGAGTCCCATAGTGCTCAGAGCCATACACCATAATTTCTTATTTTTGTGAGAGATTTGTTTCAGAAACAAAATTAGCTCGAATCACTCAGTTCTGACCAAGGCATTGGGAGATTTGTGATGAGTATAAGATGAATATTGGAACTTCTAAACTCTTTGCATATATTCTGAATTAAAGATGCCTCTAACAATGCACAGATGTGGCTTCTGAACTTAACCTGTCCCAAGCATATTGTGTTAAAAAAAGGCAATGGGAAGAGCGTAACCAAAAGAATTGTGATGGAACTCCCCTGGTGTGCCAAGTGAATGTACAAGATAGCTGTCAAGTTACTCTCAATGGCTTTGCATTTGCAGTGCCCTGCAACCTTCATATAATTTTTTTCTTTTTTTTGTTCAGCTAATTCAGCCTCTACAAGTGTAGCCTTTTTAACCTTAAGCTAATAGATACAATTTCAATTGCTGTTTCCATGCCTTGTCTCCTACTGTCTTCTTCCAGTTGAATCTTGCATCATCAGTTCTTTATCCCAATGGTTAACTGGGCTGCCCTGTGGTCCTCATCTTTCTCTGGGACTCCATCTAGGCTGCCTTTGTCCACCTTCTGTCTTTTTATGTGGGGTATGCCTTGCCCATTTCTGTATTAGAGCTTTCACTCTTTCCACTGCTGCTTGAACTCCTGTTACTGTTCATATGTCCTAATTTACTTCCCATTTTTTCTTAGTGGGACCTGGGAGTGACATTTTCGTAGTTCTTAAAGTTTATGCAAGCACAGGAAATCACAGAAAGGAATTTATCGCCAGATTACACATATCAAAAAAGTTTTGCATCACCCTGGTTCCCAGAACTCCTGAAGACAGACGTTAACTGTGGATATTGCATCACAGACACAGTCCCTTTGACTGTTCAGAGATGTCACTAAACCCACCCAAACATGTAAATAACCATGCATGAGCAGCATCTATTAGATGGAGGGGGACTGACAGCTGATCAGTTCCAGTCATTCCACCAGGAAGGAGGTACACGGCTCGTGTCGTGTGTAGTTCAACCATGCCTAGACGGTCAATACCACAGTTCGGTCGCATCCGCATTGTTACTTTGTGCCAGAAAGAGCTCTCAACAAGGGAAGTGTCCAGGCGTCTCAGAGTGAACCAAAACTTTGTTGTTCGGACATGGAGGGGATACAGAGACAGGAACTGTCGGTTACATGCCTTGCTCAGGCCGCCCAAGGGCTACTACTACAGTAGATGACAGCAATGCCACAATGTTGAATAACGCTTTTCGTGCAGCCACAGGATGTCATGTTACGACTCACTGTGTGCAGTAGGCTGCGTGAAGTGCAATTTGACTCCCGACGTCCATGGTGAGGTCCATCTTTGCAACCATGACACCATGCTGTACGGAACAGATGGGCCCAACAACATGCTGAATGGACCGCTCAGGATTGGCATCACATTCTCTTCACCGATGAGTGTCGCATATGCCTTCAACCAGACAATTGTCGGAGACGTGTTTGGAGGCAATCCGTTCAGGCTGAACCCCTTAGACACACTGTGCTGTGAAGTGGAGGGTCTCCGCTGTTTTGGGGTGGCATTGTGGGAAGGGTCTGGGAAAGTCATCCAAAACCACACATCAGGGGAGATTTACCAGAGAGGGTGAGAAGGAGAGACTGCTTGTTAGGAACTGCACTGGATGACATTTGAAACCTTTAAAGTTGGAAGATAGGGCAATAAGCAAGGCAGAGATTGCAGATAAAACATCAGGCAAGAGTTAGTAAGAGTGGCAAGCCATAAAAGATACAGAAATCCCAAAGAAAGTGAAGAAAGGAATAGTTACTGAGAAGAAATACTGAGATTGAAGAAATTAACATAAATTAAGGGCCCTGGGTGGCAAGAACCAAGGATGTGTTGTAACACCAGCTCGCACCTGCAGAGTTCTGAGAAACTAGTATCTAGGGGAAGAATCTGGATGGCACCTGTGGTGAATCTGGCACCGAGGTCACAACTGTCATGTTGTAGGGCATGCTTGGCTGCAGGATATTGTGTGTTGCCAGTATACACCATCTGCCTATGGCCATTCACCCTCTGTGGTAACTTTGTGGCAGTCATGCCAATACAAATGGCTGAACAGTGTTTACAAAACAGCTGGTACATGGCATGTCATTTCACAGATGGCTCTCCCTTTAATAATATTTATATTGCCAGTTATAGGGTTGGTGTAGGTGCTGGTAGTAGAGTGCATAGGGCAAGTCTTACAGTGGGGACGATAACAGTGGTAGGAGCTATACGATAGGGAGGTGAGTGCAGAAGGCTGTCTGGGAGGGAGTGTTTGACATGGAAAAGATGGTGACCATCAAAATGTAAGTACTGATGTTTGTTAGTAGGTTTAATGTGGACAGAAGTGTGTGGATGATCCTCAGTGAGGATGATGTCAACATCAAGAAAAGTGGCATGGGATTTAAAATAGGACCATGTGAAATTTAACTGGATGAATGAATTTAGGAGATTCCAAGATTCTTAACAGGTCAGCCTCACCATGAGTCCATATCATGTAGCAGAGACGTCATCAGTCAATCCTAAACTAAACCAGATGCTGAAGGCTTATGGATCCAGGGTGGCAATTCTTCAGGAATACCTGGAAAGCCTGGAGAACTCGGGGATATGCATTATACCAGGGAAATCTCGGCAAACTTCAGCAATTTCATAAAATGTCAGGGAATTCTGTGTTATTAACTTTGTGTTGGAATTTAATTTTATTCAGTTTTATAAATCACAAATTTTAAAAGTCTGATATTTCATAGTGTTTTAACTATGGGAATATTATTCCATATAAATTATCAGTGTTTACAAACTGCAGTCAGACTGCTGCTTATGGTCAGTATATCTCGGCAAAGAGGAAACAGAAGTTGTTATTTTGAGTTGCTTGCACTTTTGTGATAGAAGAGATGTGTTCACAGTAGTGAAGGTGAAGAAGTGCTCACAGCTATTAAGGTTTGCATTTTAGAGCCAGTGTCTACTAAACTTTTCTGTTTTGAATGATCGTTGTTGTCCTATTTTTTAATATTGATCATCCCTCCAGGGACAGTCTGTGTATAGCAGTATACTTCAGTACAATTGTTTTAAGATTTCCCAGGTTGTAGTTTTCTTGTGTTTATTCTCTAATTTATGAGTACTAATGTATAACTTATTTGTGTTATGTTAATGGAAAGGAACTAAAAAAAGAGCAGAAGCTTGCCCGAACATTGTCAGCATGTAACAGCAAGCTACAGGACACAAACGAGAAGGTGGCAAAGAAGCCTTAAGTGTTTGTGGTTTTTCTTTTTTTCTTCAACTCACAACAATAAAATAAATATGCAGAACAGCTGAAAATGCAAACATACATCAGGAACATGTGTACCAGCAAGATAAAAAAATTTTGAAAATTGGAGGTGTAAAAACCATAAAATTAAAAAATTATCATTACTTTTTGATCACACATCTTACAATTTGCATTACGTTAATGGAAATAAACTAAAAAAAGAGTGGAGCTCTCTGAAAAATGGTGAAATTTTCTGTGCTGTTATGCATGTTTACTCTACCTGCATCAGTCAGCTGCAGAAGAGTGCTTCTGATTACCTTTCCACAGTTTTTGTTTAATTGGTTCTGCACTTCCATATGTATTGATTGCACACAGCACACAAATTAGGAGGTGGCAAAGAGGCCATAAGTAATTTTGTTTCTTCTGCATGCTGACACTGTGCTAAGCAGGACTTGCCGTATTATGAAGGAGCGTAAGGTGCAGTGGATGTTCAACCTGTCCACCATAATTAGGTCACTTCTACAACCCTTATGTATTGCTCCAATAGGGATTACTGAGACTAGTTAAAGTGCACACAGAAGTAGTTAGGCAACCATTCTTCTCTAGTAAGTGGTACAATGGAAAATATCCTCTGCCATGCACCCCCCTGCGGGTCTGGGGTAAGAATAGGCCCGAGGTATTCCTGCCTGTCGTAAGAGGCGACTAACAGGAGTCTCTCACGTTTCGGCCTTATGTGATGGTCCCCTCTCGGGTTTGACCTCCATCTTTCTAAATTATTCCGAAGAGCGAGCCAATTGGGGAAGGGTGCCTTACATGGTGCACTGTATCCATCGTGCAATTATACCTTTAGCCGTCTTTCTCGTCGTTGCAATGGTGTCCTGCTCGTTTTCGATCTCTTGGGCGATTACCACGCTGCACTCTGCAGTGTTTCTTTTAACTGCGACGACGACCTTGGCCATTTTTGCACCTAAGATCCAGCACGGTAGCCAGTCCGTTGTGGTGGGGCCGCCATGTACCCTCTTGGTTGTAGCCCCCTGACAACACAGGGATCGCTCTGCTGATGCCTGCGCCGTTAACTCCCCACGTATGCCAAGGAGTAGATGCCCATCTCCCTGGGGCATCGGGACTCCCGGCAATGGCCATCCTGCCAGGTGGCCTTTGCTGTGGCTGGGTGGCGCCCGTGGGGAGGGCCCTTGGTGGCATCAGGGCGGATGACCCGCAATGAAGCGTGGTACATCATCTCTCGCTGGCGGCCAGCCGCCAGCAGTCTCTAAGCGTTCTCGGGCTCAATTTAATGCTCAGAAGTACGATCCGAAAACGTTCCCCTCCCTGGCCACGCCATGGGAAGAGCGTAAGTCTCAAGATGGAGGTAACAGTTATTCGCCCCGATTCTTAGTTTGTACGAGAGCTGATGGGGAGTCTTTTCTCTCCACAAAGCCTCAGTTCTTCGTCGAGCATTTAGAGGACAAGTTTGGGGAGGTGGAGGGCTTGTCTAAAATGCGCTCTGGGTCAGTACTGATACAAACGGCATCCTCCGCCCAGTCACGCAGGTTACTTGCTTGTGACAAGTTGGGGGATGTTAGCGTTACTATTACACCACATAAGAGTTTAAATATGGTCCAGGGTGTTATTTTCCATAGAGACCTCCTTTTGCAGTCTGATGACGAGCTGCGCGCCAACTTAGAACGTAGAGGTGTTCATTTTGTCCGGCGCGTTCATCGGGGTCCGAGGGACAATCAGGTTGCTACCGGTGCCTTCATCTTGGCCTTCGAGGGTGATACGTTACCGGAAAAGGTCAAGGTGATGGTCTACCGATGTGACGTCAAACCCTATATCCCTCCCCCGATGCGGTGCTTCAAGTGCTGGAAGTTCGGCCATATGTCTTCCCGCCGCACTTCCAGCCTCACATGTCGAGATTGCGGACGCCCATCTCATCCCGATACTCCACGTGCCCCGCCTCCCATCTGCGTCAACTGCGGGGAGCACCATTCATCTTGCTCGCCTGACTGCAAAGTCTTTCAGAAAGAGCGCAAAATCATGGAATATAAGACCCTGGACCGGCTGACCTATACTGAGGCCAAAAGGAAATACGACAGACTCCATCCTGTGAGAATGACATCTTCTTATGCAGCTGCTACAACACCTGTGCTAGCCCCATCAGTTTCGAGACTTCCAGCCAGCTCGATAAGCAGTAAGACTCCTCCTGCCCCCTTGCCCGTGGGGGGCTCTACCCAACCGGTTGCTCCTGCACCACCTACCTCAGGAGCAACCTCCTCCCACCCGTCGGGGACGTCCGTCCCCGCTTCTCATCCGGAGAAGCGTCTAACTTCTTCAGCTACTCTCGCCCGTAAGAGTTCCCTTGGGACCCTCCCTTCCCAGGGTTCCACCAGCGGGAAGGATGACGGCCGCCAGTGGCATAAGTCCTCGCCAGCGGCCGGGCGTAGGGCTTCACGATCCTCCTCTGTCCCGGAGACTGAATCGGTGAAGCCTTCCCAGCCGGTGAAACCCAAGGTTCAGCGAGAGAAGTCCAAGAAAAAGACCTCTAAAGCCAAAGAACTTGCGGTGGCACCAACCCCACCGCACCTTTCGCGCTCTGCGTCTGAGGATGAAGTCGAGATTCTAGCGTCCGCTGAGGACCTTGATCTCGCTGGTCCCTCAGACGCCATGGATGCCTCTCGTACGGGTACTGAATCGGTGGCAGTGAGTGAACAAGCGGCGTAAATTGCCTTCCCAGTCCTTTCACGCCTTTCTCAGCCATGGACAATATCATCCTCCAGTGGAACTGCGGCAGTTTTTTCCAGCATCTAGCTGAGCTCCGCCACCTTATCAGCCTTCGCCCTTTCTTCTGCATTGCTCTCCAAGAAACTTGGTTTCCAGCACTGCGAACCCCCGCCCTCCGTGGCTATCGGGGTTATTTTAAGAATCGGGCTGCTTATGAAAGGGTGTCTGGTGGCGTCTGCATATATGTCCTTCACACTCTGCACAGCGAGTCTGTCCCTCTCCAGACGCCTTTAGAGGCTGTCGCTGTACGCGTGTGGACGCCACAGGCTGTTACCGTCTGCAGTCTTTACATTCCACCGGATGGTGATGTCTCGCAGCATGTCCTGGCTGCACTGGTCGCCCAATTGCCACCACCTTTCTTGCTATTGGGCGACTTCAATGCCCATAACCCTCTGTGGGGTGGGTCAGTGGCCACAGGTCGAGGCGCCATCGTTGAGCATTTATTGTCGCAGCTCGATCTCTCGCTGTTAAATGATGGTGCCTTCACACACTTCAGTGTGGCGCATGGCACCTACTCCACCATTGACCTTTCCATCTGTAGCCATAGCCTCTTACCGTCTGTCCAATGGAGTGTGCATGACGAACTGTGTGGTAGTGACCACTTTCCGCTCTTTTTGTCACTACCACAGCGTCACTCTTCTGGGCGCCCTAGCAGATGGGCTATGAATAAGGCTGACTGGGATTTGTTCTCCTCCACAGCCTCTTTTGAGCCTCTCTCTACTGATGACATTGATGCGGTGGTTCAATCGGTCACCACCGGAATCGTTACTGCCGCCGAATCTGCCATTCCCCGTTCTTCTGGGTCCCCTCGGCGGAAGGCTGTGCCTTGGTGGTCGCCTGAGATCGCTGAAGTGATTAAAGATCGCCGGCGGGCGCTCCAGCGTCACAAGCGACATCCCTCCTTAGCCCACCTTATCGCCTTCAAACGGCTGCGTGCGCGGGCCCGCCTCCTTATCCGCCAAGGCAAGAAGGAGTGCTGGGAGCGGTATGTGTCCACCATTGGCCTCCATGTCACTCCCTCGCAGGTCTGGGCCAAGATTCGATGCGTCTACGGCTATCGGACCCCTGCCAGCGTCCCTGCGCTCTCACTGAATGGAGCCGTTTGTACTGACTCCGACGTCATTGCAAATCGCTTAGCAGAGCATTTTGCTATGAGTTCCGCTTCTGCGAATTACCCCCAGGCCTTCCGCTCCATCAAAGAGCGGCTGGAACGTCGGAGCCTTTCGTTTCGCACCAACCACCCGGAATCTTACAATGCTCCATTCAGTGAGTGGGAATTTCGCAGTGCCCTAGCTGCTTGCCCTGATACCGCTCCTGGGCCAGATGGCATCCACTGTCAGATGCTGAAACACCTTTCAGTGGACTGCCAGCGGCGCCTTCTCGATCTTTACAACCGTCTTTGGGTTGAGGGGGAGTTTCCGTCGCAATGGCGGGAAGGCATTGTCATCCCCGTTTTGAAACCTGGACAGACCCCTCTGGAGGTGGACAGCTACCGTCCCATTAGCCTCACCAACGTTCTTTGTAAGTTGCTTGAACGGATGGTGAGCCGGCGCTTGCATTGGGTACTGGAGTCTCGGGGCCTTCTGGCTCCGTCTCAGGGTGGGTTCCGTAAAGGCCGCTCCGCCACTGACAATCTGGTGAGCCTGGAGTCGGCCATCCGTACTGCTTTTGCCCGCCATCAGCACCTGGTCGCTGTCTTTTTCGACATGCGGAAGGCGTACGATACGACATGGCGTCTTCACATTCTTTCTACGCTTCATGGATGGGGTCTTCGGGGTCCTCTGCCGATTTTTATCCGCAATTTTCTGTCGTGTCGTACCTTCCGCGTGCAAGTCTCGGCCTCGTATAGTTCCTCCCACGTCCAGGAGAACGGTGTGCCACAGGGCTCTGTTTTAAGTGTCTGTCTGTTTTTAATAGCCATTAACGGGCTTGCTGCGGCCGTGGGGAAATTCTGTCTCCGCTTCCCTGTATGCTGACGACTTCTGCCTTTACTACAGCTCTACTGGCATTGCAGCTGTTGAACGTCAGCTACAGGGCGCTATCCGTAAGGCGCAGTCTTGGGCTGTAGCGCATGGGTTTTAGTTTTCGGCAGCCAAGACCCGAGTTGTGCATTTCTGCCGGTGCCGAACAGTCCATCCTGAGCCGCGGCTTTATCTTGCCGACGAACTCCTTGCTGTGGTGGAGACCCACAGGTTTTTGGGGGTGGTTTTCGATGCCCGGTTGACTTGGCTGCCTCATATCCGGCAGCTGAAACAGACGTGTTGGCGGCATCTAAACGCTCTGCGATGCTTGAGCCACACCCGCTGGGGCGCCGACCGCTCTACCCTGTTGCGGCTCTACCAGGCGTTAATCCAGTCCCGTCTGGATTATGGGAGCCTGGCTTATGGCTCAGCATCCCCATCTGCGTTACGGGTGCTGGACGCAATTCTCCACAGCGGCATACGCCTTGCCACTGGTGCTTTCCGCACCAGCCCTGTGGACAGCGTACTAGTGGAGGCAGGTGTACCTCCACTGCGGGTACGACGCCAACAATTACTGGCTGCTTATGCTGCCCATGTTTTTAGTTTGCCCGGGCATCCAAATTACCGTGTCCTGTTCCCGCAGTCGGTCGTCCATCTGCCGGACCGTCGGCCCCGGTCGGGTTGTCCGATCGCCGTACGTGTCAAGGAGCTTCTCTGCGGGCTTGGGTTTTTCCCTGTTCCGCCTCCTTTCCAGGCGCCTCTGCGTACACCCCCGTGGTGTGTTCCTCGCCCTTGCCTTCGGCTCGACTTGGCACAGGGCTCGAAGGACTCGGTCCCTCCAGAGGCCTTCCGCCGCCGCTTTTATTCCATCCTTGCCACGTATCAGGGCTCTGGAATTGTTTACACCGACGGTTCGATGGTTGCTGGTCATGTCGGGTATGCGCTAACTCTCGGGGACCATTCCGAACAACGGTCCTTGGCGGCTGGCTGCAGCGTTTACACTGCTGAGCTAGTCGCCATCTTTCGAGCCCTAGAGTATATCCGCTCCTGCTCAGGTGAGTCCTTCGTGATCTGTAGCGATTCCCTGAGCGGTTTACGAGCTCTCGACCAGTGTTTTCCTCGTTCTCGTCTGGTGATGGCTATCCATGAGTCCCTGCATACTCTTGTGCGTTGCGGCCGCTCTGTGGTCTTTGTGTGGACCCCCGGTCATGTCGGTATCCCAGGCAATGAACATGTTGACTGCCTGGCGAAAGAGGCCACGTGTAAACCATCTCTGGATGTTGGCCTCCCAGAGACTGATTTGCGGGCAGTCCTCCGCCGAAAAGTTTTTGCGCTTTGGGACACTGAATGGCGCGATCGGATTACACCCAATAAACTCCGTGCCATTAAGGAGACGACGACTGTGTGGCGGTCATCCATGCGAGCCAACCGCAGGGACTCTGTCGTCCTTTGTCGGCTCCGCATTGGCCACTCCCGGCTAACACACAGTTATTTACTGCGCCGGGAGGACCCTCCTGTATGTCGCTGCGGGGCGGCTTTGACAGTGGCCCACATTCTGTTGGCCTGCCCCCTTTTAGCTGTGGTCAGGCAGACATTTGCGCTGCCTGATACGCTCCCTGCCCTTTTAACAGACGACTCCACTATGGCTGACTTAGTTTTACGTTTTATTCGGGCAGGGGGATTTTATCATTTAATCTGAGTGTTTCTGTTTTATTTTATTGTTTTGTGTTGATTCTGGCCTTTGGCCTATGATTTTAAACTGATTTTTTAATGTGTTTCTATGTGGTTGGCTTTTCCTTTTTTATTTCTATGTTTGGCCAACCACCGTCACACTCTGTGTGGTTTTAGTTCGTTTTGTCTTGTCTTTGTCTCAGTTTCTCTTGTTCTGTATCGTCTGTGATCTCTTCTGTTCCTCGTTTTTATTCTCTGTGGGTGTTCTTTGTCTTTGGAAAAAGGGACCGATGACCATAGCAGTCTGGTCCCTTTAATCCCCCAAACCAACAACTATTCTGCCATGCACTTCACAGTAGTTTGCAGTATATTGAAGCAAATTGGAAAGTGTAACATTTATGTACATATTCTTCAGTGTACTAACATGGATGAATCAATACAATGTTTCTCAGTGCTATTTAGTAGAGCAGTTGTTGAAACAACGTCAAAAACTTTCCAATAGATGTATCAGTCTTAGGCAGAAAGTGAAATCTTATTCATTGATTCATTTATGATTTCATTCACAACTTGCAAATGGTAATCACTGTAATATTCATTCCTGTGTAGTCAGTTTACTACTTTGTCTGATAATGATATGGCAAATCCAAAAACTCCCGAGTTCAACAACAGGTCTCTTTGTGCCACTCACCGCTTCATTCACCTGTGCCAATGAATTGTTTATGTCAACAATACCAAACTGAGTCATTTGCTGGGGTCAACATGAAGCTACATGTCCTCCTGTAACTGGGTAGATGAGTCAGTTTTAAGCTCAGAGGAAGTCAGATACATGCATGCCTATCAAAGCGCTATGGTGTTCATGTCAGCCTTGAGGCTGATTGGAGACTTGGCTTTTGTAATGATTTTAGTGTATATATTGCATATTACAGAGAAGAGGCTGATAGATCTATAGAGTTTTCTTCCCTTTCTTAATGTGAAATGGGATAGTTTGAGCATTGTTTCAGTTTTGTGGAATTTTGTTCCGCTTGTAGAAATTGTGAAAATACTTTTGCAAGTTGCATTTATATTACTTTTAAACCAAATTTAACAACTTCTGTTGAAACTCCATTATGTCCCCAAGAAGTTTGATTCTTCATTCCTCTCTCCTGTACTAATGGAAGTAAAGCTGTGAGGGTGTGTTATGGGTCGTTTCTGTGTAGCTCCGTCCATATAGCAGATGCCTGCGAAAGGCAAAATTTGTAGGTTCAGCTCCCTATGAGACACACAGCTTCAATCTGCTAGGAAATGTCAAATCAGTGCACACTCCACTGATATTAGAATTCACCCTAAAAATGCAGGGTAAGTAAACGTTAATAATTATGCCTGGTTGCAAGACAGACTAGTAGTTTTGGGAGGTAATATCAAGTTCTAATTATCCAAAGTGACTATTAAATTTATTTAGCGTAAAACTCGCAAGATAGCAAAGTTAACACTTAGCTACAGTTTAGAGTGTCACACACTCATCATCTGGCTGTTTGTGCTTTTCATAGTGCAATTGTAAAAGAAAGTTAATTAAAAAATAATATTTGTCTTATTTTAAAATTTCCAACTTGTGCTCCACTGTTTTGTTCTCCCTTTCTTCCATAGAGCTGAATCTTGCACAGTATTAGTTCCTGGCTAGATAAGGCTTATATCTTTAAGGCCATTTCAGAGCCTAGCAAACATTTGCAGTGCTCTGAGTCTTAGTTAACTATGACTAATTTCTAAGTTGAACTACACTTTGATTCATTTAGAAACAGAGTGCTACTGCCAGTCTCGTGCTGTGTAAATTTTACCGGTACCTATGCAAAAGCCTCTGCTGCCAACAACATAGTCGACCTAGTCCAAATACAGAAATAGATTATAAGGTGCAGTGCACACTGCATACCTCCTCCCTACCGCATTGTTGCTGTAACCAAAAATTCGATATAAAGCAAAACACCTCAATATGCCCAATTTTACCTCTTCTTATAGGATCGGCTACCTTACTCATTAATTTACTACATATTATTTCCAATAACACTAAACAGGTATCGCCGTTATATTTTAATTGTATTCAAAAGCATGTTATTATTATTATGACCAACCAAATTGTAACAAAACGCGTGGCGTGCACTTTTAGCTTTAATAGCTTTACACACGCCCAGCCTTTATTCATGCAATATTATATATAAATATACAGACAGGACCGAAAGATCGACCTCTCTACCGTAACCAATAGAGGCAGATACGCTATTCAAGTTCCGTTACATCTATCTTGACTCATATTGCTACAGTGGTAATGTGTGCACTCTCTAAATTATGGCAGTTGAGCAGATTTTTTTACATGTCACTAGCTTTTAATCTCTCCTGTAGCTATGAAATGCTATATATTTGGGCCAGACGTAGCTGCTGACAGTACTGTTTGATGTAGTTTGTTTCTGTATGTAGTAACAGTAGTCAAACTGTCATTGATTAGTGTAATTATGTATTTAGTTTATTTGCCATAACTCAACCAGTCTTCTTCATACAGACGACTGTAGTGAAGTGTCTTGTTTCTGTACAAATAAGAATGTGAGCACATAATGTTGGTACCCTTAATGGATCATATATAACTTGATTCATGTTGGATACAATTGCCAGCCTTTTCACAAGCTCATCCACTAACACTCGAAAGTTATTCAAGGGTTTTAATGTAGATCACGTATACAGAACTCCACCTGTTCTTTCCAGACTGTCCAGTTTGGTACACAAATGTCAGATTCCAACTCATGCCTTTGGTTACACAACACTCCATCTTATATCCTGTTGTGGAGTCTGCAAGGTGGACATTCACTATTCACATTCTCCAGCGTGACTTGCTTCTTGGCTGGTGTTACGACAGCTGTCACTTCACTTGCTGCCTCTGTATGTCATGTCACAGCTGGTTTTGCATCGAACTTGTGTGATAAAGTATTCAAACATATAATCAGGACACCATGAATTGTACAGTATACCTGAGTGTTACAGAGCTGTAACAACTTGTACGATAAACACACTCCTCAAAAAACAGTAAGAGTAAGGAGCGTGCACTGTGGCTTAAGACCACCTCAGACAATTTGTAATTTGTGAAGGTCAGAGACTCAGCACGCCGGACATACAAACACCACCAGACCCCTGATAACCATCTGACCCACAAACTTCTATGCAACCATGTTGGTCAACCTGTGAGAAATGCAAAACTCAGATATGTCCTCTCACTAGCTGAGGACCTTCACACATCCACCATGCTACAGAAAAAAATCTTTGGGGTCAAGGAATAGACAAAACTAAATCTGCAGCTGAACTACTATATCCTGTTGAGAATCTAAATGACTGTTTCACCATGCTGACATCTTTACTTGGTAAACACAAAAGGGTGCAAACTATCGACTTCTTTAAGGTACCATTAGTTTGACCAAATGAAAAATGTTTTGCACCTGATAAGCCCTAATACAGCTAGGAATGCCATTGTATGTATTCATTCAGCAGCTGCAGGGCATGATAACAGTGCAAATGATAAATTTTGTCATCGGTCCTCTATTGCCCAAAATAATGGACGTTTTTCACCGTTCTCTGACCTCTAGCATCTTCTCAACATCCCAGAAGCAGGGACTCATAAAACCAAAAAACCAATACCTAAGAAGTAATCTGTCAAACAGCTTTCCAACTACAGGCCATATTAGTCCATGAGCAGCTTATTTAGCATCAAATAATATTTTATATGAATACCAGTCAGGTTTCTGCAAAATTTCAGCACAACAACAGTCTTACAAAAGTGACTGACCAGCTGAAACAAGCTATGGACAAACAACAGGTGACTATTATGTGCTTCTTGGATTTCAGCAAAGCTTTGGACATTGTTACCCTGGACATTCTACTTGCTAAACTCACAAGTCAGAGATGCTGTACATTGGTTCCATTCATACCTTACATTCTAACAGTGTGTAATGATTGGAATTAAAAGGTTACAGTGGAGGTATGTAGTTTCAGAGGTCCGAAAAGGATCAGTATTGAGCCAGCCAACTACACTCATTTTTTTTTTTTTTTTTTTTTTTTTTTTTTTTTTTTTTTTTTTTTTTTTTTTTAAGGACATGTACATTAGTATGGTCTGCAGAAATGATCAGCGTTTCAGTCACCTTGGTTCACCATGTGCGCTGTTGCCTTAGTCCACTGTGGGTCCTGATAACTTGTTCCATGTATGATGGCATCGACATGGTATAGCCATCCATGCTGTATTCACCTGTTTCCAAAGTTCATCTGTGGTGCACCCGTAATTTCACATATCCCACAAATTTCTGATTGGCAACAAGTCTCGTAATCTGGTGGGGCAGGGCAAAAGGCTGACATCCTGTGACACCAAGAAGGCATGTGTTCATACAGCAACATGTGGCCAAGCATTGTCTCGCTGAAAAATGGGATCTGGGGTGCTGTGCAGAATGTGTATGGCTATGGGTCACAGGATGTCTTTCATGTAGGACACACTGGTCACTGTGCCCTGGACACAAACCAACTGTGATCTGTGGTTGTACTGAGTAGCATGCCACAACATAAGGCCTTGAGTTGGCATTGTATGTTTGCGCAAATGCAGTCGCTGTAATGGTGCTCCCCGTGTCTGCAGTGAACCAAAATGCAGCCATTATTTTCAAAGAAACTGGTCCCTGATTCATCCAAAAACACTGTCTGATGCTATTTCTGTCCCCAGTGACATTGTTTCATACACCATTACCATCTATAATGTTTCTGCACATTCATCAAAGGTAGGCGGAGAAGTGGACGATGCACACGTAACCCGTGCCCTAATAAATGACAACGGTCTGTCACCACTGATAGTGTACAATCTGTTAAAATCTTCAGTTGAAACTTCCAGGCTGAGAGGCCGTGGTTGATGTATAAAATTTCCACCTGACGTGTCTGTTACTCTGTTCCACAGTTGTGCCAGAGCCAAGGAGGACACAAATCTGTCCTGCAATGTCATTCATTATAGGTGTTGATTTTCTTGGGAGGTAGTCTGGGTGGTGTGACCTGACCCATATTGTTGTGTTCTACAGCACTCCATGCACAATTGTTGCACTCCCAAAACACTTTGTCCCATATAAGCAGCAGTTTCCCAGATGGGTGAATCACATCCTCTCATGCCAATAATGCACCCTCTTTCCAACTCAATGATTTGATGGTACGGTTCACGCATACGTCTGCGAGGTGTCCTACGTGTCTGCTCAACTCACACTGATCCGTTACTTTCGGTTTATAGTGCCACAGGTACAATTTACCTGTAGGTAGTGGTGTGCCGTGGTATCAATGTTGACCTTGAAACCGTGGGCTGACATTGTTCGAATGCTAATCATTTCTGCAGAATGTACTAATATAAATCTCCTGTGAGTATAAACATCCTACCTGTAGTCTTTCAATGTGTTCTGTTCTTTTTTTTTTTTTTTTCCTGAACATGAGTGTACTTTCCTCATTATGTATTTATGATGTGTCAACTATTTTCTCCCACTGAAAATATCACCTACATGCTGATGACCTTCAGTTATGTCTCAGCGCAAGTTCAATGAGTATGTAACTGCTGATTTACCTGTCTTATCTGAGTGGGTACAGAGCATAGGTTTGAAACATAATGTCTCAGTCACTCACAAAAGACTTTTACCCCGCGGTTCAGAGAATCTCTGCCATCCTTAACCCTAAACAACAAAGAAATAACCTTTTACTCTTTTGCAGAGAAATTGGGGCTAATTCTGGATCATCTCTTAGACTGGACTAAAAATGCAACAGCAGATTTTAAGAAGGTGTCAAAGTCACTTCATTCACCACAGAAATATAAAGAAGTATTTCCTTTCAAACTTAAAAAGAAGCTTGTAGAGTCACCAATACTCCCTGTGCTTGACTATGGTGATGCTATTCCCCAAGGACTTTTTTGAACAAAAGCTCACGCAAGCTAGAACTGCCAATGAATGCTTGTGTGCAATACATTTATGACATACACTATTTCAATCACATCACTCCTCCCTATGTGCTGATAAGTGCAGAGACTATCAGACTATGTCTGCTCTGTCGTCTTCTCTGAAGCATTTTCTCAGAACTCAGCAGGTGGGGACTAGCACTACATGTCCTTGGTTCTCGCCACCCACCTGGCCTTAAGTTACATTAATTTCTTCCATCTCGGCATTTCTACACTGTAACTACTCTTTGCTTCACTCCGTTTTAGTTTTCTACATATTTCATTTTCATTCCCATCTATTTTTCATTGCCTCCCCTCCCACCTCTGTTACTTACAATGCACTTAGCTTTTCACTCTTATTAACTCGTGCACAATGCTTTAGTAGTAGTCTCTGTCTTGCATATTACTCTATCTTCCACTTTTAAGATATCAGGTTTTCAAATCTCATCCGATGCAGTCCCCAACAATGAGTTTTTCCTTCTCATCCCATATGGTAAGTCTGGGTGACTTTCCTGAAATCTGCCTCTTTTCCTAAACCTCTGAAGTTCTTTTCCTTCAGCCTTCTGCCTTCTGCTTCAACCCTTCTGCCTGAAGGAGGAGCCAGTGGCTCCGAAAGCTTGCCAGTTACAACAGTCTTTCATATGTGTGTTCTGGCACCGCTAGGTGAGTAGATTTTTTATCTATCCAATTAAATGATTTTGTCTAAATCATTTTCAGTATCAGCGACCTGAGTTTGGAACAGTCTTCATCAAAGAATCAGCGAAATTAAATTGCTCTCAAACTCCAAAAGACACTTGATGGCCCACCTTCTGCCAATAGCCATCTCTATCTCTCTGCAGCTCACTCTCTTCAATCCCTCCCCTCCCCCCTCCCCCGTCTTAACTTTTCTCTCCCTCATATTGACAGAGTTCTTTATTTAAATTCTGTTATTTCCTAACATCCATTGTTGCTATCATTTCAGTCTTCTCTTATTCCTTTACCCTTTCTGCTTCCGTAATATTAAACATTTATTCAGATGTGCTAAACTTCTCGATACCATTCTGAATAACTTTTAGTATTATTATTAGTGTCAACTATTTTTTCATTATATTATTTTTATTATTATGATCTTTATCATTGTACCCATGAATGTTTTTGTAATATGTTTTGTATGTGTTGTTCCTGATCATATGTAAGAGAGGGCCTTAAAGCTCTAATCTGGTCAGGCTAAATAAGCAATAAATAAATGTGGTATATTTTTCTGCATGGCAAAAGTTTTGTTCAACTAACAGTAATTCAAAGTGATCATATTGGTAACTTGTTTGTTAACAGAAGATGGTTCCTGTGCAGCAACAGCAATCACAGCAACAGCAATCACAGCAACAGCAATCACAGCAACAGCAGTCACAGCAACAGCAATCACAGCAACAGCAGCAGAGGCAGCCAGTGTCTGAATACGAGACCTGTTGGCAGGGCACGCTTCAATGGGTAGAAAAGATAGAAAATCCTACCAATATTAATGAAATACCATGTCAAATTTCAATGCACCCAGAAGATAAACAAGATTGGTGAGTTGCATTTCCCATAAAATAAAAAGCATATCTCTTTGTTTCTGAACACAAGCATTATTAGTTCATAATTTAATAAATTTTTGACGTGTTAAACAATAAAACATAAAATGTTGAATGAAATGTTCCTCTTGTGCAGTGGGGATTTAGCTTAAATTTATTTTATAGACTAACCTGACTATACTGCAGTCTGTATATTTACTTTATATGTTATGGAATTGGCTTTTAATGTGTCTAGGTCTCAGATTACACAGAATGTTTAATTTTTATTACTTGGAATATTATTTTCAGATTAAAAATGAGTTTCAAGTATCAAGTCTCTTAATGTTAATGTAATACAAGTATATGTGGAACAATTGATCTACCTGAATTGTTAACTGATTCAATTTATTGTGGAGACGTTGCCCATCAACATAATTCTCATGCAAGTAAACAATTCCGGAACAGTTATTTCAGCATGTAGAAAGGAAACCCCACAATCGGACCCTGAAGACCACACAATAATTGATTGATCACTGTGTCATCCTCGGTCACTCATCATCAGATGTGGTATGGAGAGGCATGGGATCAGCGCACCTCACTCCCAGTGGTTGTCAGTGTTCTGATCCTGGAGCCACTGCCTCCCAGTCAGATAGCTTCTTAATAAATCACAAGTCTTAGTTCACCCTGTTTCTCCCACCAAGGAAAAATACTTTGCAGCACCGGGAATCAAACCCATGACCCCCACAAATGGGTCTGTCTAGTGGAGCATTCAGCTACTGAAATGGACATTTTAACGTGTATAAAACGTTAATGTTTTAAGAGAATTATTTGTTTCCTTACTTCATGGTATGTAAGCTAGACAGTGATTACAGTATTCACAGGCAGCTCATTTCTGTGAGAAATTTAACATGGATGTTTTAGGTTCTTTTGGCAAAAAAAAAAATAATTTTTTTTGTTTACTACTCTTACTACTAGGCTAATTACTGTTTATCTCTACAGGACCTTTATGCTGAAATGTTTCCTACACCACCTTGTATTGTGTTTCTATGTGTGTGAGTAACTGTATGTTCACTGTTGTGGGTAAATACATACAGCGTACACAGGGCGATGTGTGAAACTGATAGAGATTACACGCTTCCACTGTTGTAGAAATCTGCTCCAGATGCTGCAGATACCGTGTTGAGCTGAAAGTGGTAACCAAAGTACAGATAAATATTCTTCGGGGCTCTGTTGCATAGCAATCAGATTGCTTTCAGTTCTGAGAAATGTCCAGGTACTATTGTGGATTTGAATGATCCATGAAGTGACTTCTTTTCTGAAGAAAACATCGAACTATTTCACTAGAACTGAACGCTCCCGTCGGAACTGCTCTCAAGTTGGTATTTATTATTAAATCACAATAGAAGTATATGCTGGGTGTAGAATAACACGTACCTTCTTGAAATGAACAATGTTTTATTGTTCTATTAACTGATTTCCTTCCATATACACACATATTTTACAATATGAATCAAAAACTCACAATTGCGTTGATTTTTACATCACAAGAATGGCTCTCTTCTAGTAAAAATTACTCTTAAGAACAACAAAAGCTCTATATCCTAAGAATAATTATGTGAGCACTGACCGCCACAGAGTAATAAACAATATCTTTGTCTCTCTCTCGTTCGCACTGTCACAGCAAGTTACGCGGCATGATACATAATATATGCCCCTCTTGTGGACGAACGTTTTTGGGCAAAAACAAACACGAGCGTTCACACAACACTACATCGGTGATTGTTTATGACGCTGTATTAATGTCCACTAGAGTATTAATGTCCACTATATTTCTTATGATATTTTGGTATTAGTGAATGACTATCAAAATGGAAATTATAGATTTGGGTGCATATACTGCTGAAAAAGCCTGTGCTGCTTGAAAATTACTGATGCAGCTTATATGCATAGCTTACTTGCTTGCTTTTATTCATTTGTCGAGGATGGCATGAGATGTGATCAGAAACCTTTTTCATCATCACTCAAAGCTTCTGTCACACGCCTTGGGATGTCTCAAACGGGTAATCTAGCCATTCGGCCATGCCCCACAAAGGAAAACCAAGGAAAACCTCGGGGTAGATTTATCATCCTCGTATTTCTCATTTGCAAAGAAAATTAATTGAATTACAATGGAAAAAAAATATTTACAATATGGATTTTTTTTTGAATGAATTTAAACACTGTTCACAAAAGAAACACAATACTATTAATCTTCTGTCTTGAGGTGAACCGTCGACGCCTTGGTTTACGTCCATCTATGATTCCCTTCTATCTGTCATCTCCGGGCAACTGATTGAATTCTATTCCCATTTCACTGTATCCTCGTGGGTATTATGGTTGTCCGCATATGGTTAACATGAAAATAAGAATCAGTGTAAGTTCTGTGGAAAAGGTGTTTGATCTATGCTGAGCTGAAATAGACTCTAATCTAAAGTTCTTTCTAATTCTCTGTCCTGAATTTGAAATATTCAGAAGTAGTAAGGTGTTCTTCATTTCTATCAACAACCGTAGAATGCACTATACACAAATCCAACTGGTGATGCCGTCTCAACTTGTGCTCGTCATCTTTCAGATGGACTCTAACACTTGTTGATGTGCTTGTAACTGATCGGCATTCACTTAGTTGGTAACTTCGCGAGCAACAATTGACATAACATAATTTAAATACACAGGTATGTTACAACAATAGTACAATTATAAAGACAATGTCCATCACAAAAGATTGAAACAAAGTAATAGGCGCTCTTTTTTTTTTTAAACTGACAACGGGTTTGCCCCTTCCGAACAGCATGATTTCAGCTCAGTGAGTAAAAAAAAAAAAAAATACAAACATACACTGACATTGTCAAATTGACGTAAGAAAAAATATCTTGCCATAGACCAGATTCATTTGAGTCACTAACCCATGGTCATTATGCATTATGAAACCTGATTGAAGTTACTATCAACTAAATAAAAAAAATTTAAAAGAAATCATTCATACTATTGCTAAATTCTCTGCATACTGAAAAGAAAACTTATCTTTACAGTGGAAAACAAATACATAATGTCTGCGTATCTCTCGTACATTATGCCTGAAAAGAAAAACTAACTACTAAATTGCAAAAAGAAAGAAACTATTCTAAGTATGATTCTGATTCATGGGTTTAATGAAAATTGTCTAATCAATATTATTTGATAAGAATAGTATCTTCTATCTTCAGAATCTTCAGTTATCATGAAATTCCTTTAACAAGTGATGAGGATACATTCCTTTCATCTTTCCATTCTTCACATCCTTCAAAACATAAGTTCCTGGATGGGGTATTTTGGTAATCACAAATGGTCCTTGATACAATAATTGCCATTTTGTGTTCTTCCTCTGTATAAGTGAAGCCTTAGGACGAGTTTTTACTAAAACTTGGTCTTTCACTTCATACGTTTTTATTTTTCCAAGTCAATTGTCTAAATATATTTTCCTTTTCCTTGCCTTGTCCATTATATTGAGTAAGGATTGTTGTACTTTATTTTGTAGGTCCATTTTGTTAATAGCTACTTTAGGAATTGGTCGAATCCAGTCATTCTGTTCCTGTTTTCCAAACATCAGCTCGTATGGGTTGTATGTGGCATATTGTTTACAATTTCCTGAAAATCGTCCAGATAATCGATCCATTTGGGTTGCTGGTTGTGGCAATATGTTCTCATGAACCGGTTTAATTCACGAAAAATTCGTTCCACAGGATTTGCCGAAGGGTGGTACACTGATGTTAGAATTTGTTTTATACCACAACTGGTTAATGTTTGTCTCCAATGAAATCCAGTGAACATTGACCCATTGTCAGAAAGAATAGCCTCTGGTTTGCCTACCTTGACTATATAATCCTCGACCAGTTTCTTGGCTATGGATGCACCAGTAGCTGATTTTAACAGATAAAGTTTGACATACTTATTGAATATATAAAGAAAAGCTACAATATATTTGCATCCTCCCCTTGATGATGATGGTAGAGGACCACAGACGTTGACCGAAATGATTGACAGCGGTTTAGTGGGTATAATAGGGTGTAGGAAATCTTTCACACAAAAATTTCCTGGTTTGGCTAGCTGACAAATTTTACATATCCTTAACTGTCTGTGTACTTTCCTGCGAATATTTGGGAAGTAGCAGTATGCTTGAATCTTCTGAGCACACTTTAATACTCCAAAATGTCCCCAAGTGATGTGCATGTACAAAATTAAGTCATTCTCATTCTTCTTGGGAATACACATCTTCCAATTATCTGCATCAAGATGCCCTTTGAAAAATAAGACGTCGTCCTCAACTTTGTACAGTCTCTTCAGATCATCGTTTCCAGGTTTTGCCAAAGTTTCCCTTTTTTTTAATTTTATTTATGAATTTGGCCAGCTATGGACCGCATACAACTTAAGACTTATGGTGTTTCTTTTTCTTCCATTCTTCCCAGTACTTCTTCATTTTCTCGCCAACTGCTCATCTCTGCTCATCTCTGCTCATCTGTCCACACTCTCTTGGGTCGAGGTTTTGGCGCATCATCTTCATAGTTTGCGTTTTCTATAAGTAGCCTAAAGTTATTCCTATCACGTATTATTTCTTCTGTAACACCTATTTTGTTGGCGTCTTTCTTTACTGCTTCTATCCATCCTACAGTTTTTTTCAGGTTACTAACATAATTAAAAATTTTCTTTGTAATCCGTGTTTCTTCCATTCTTTTTAAATGTCCAAAAAATTTTAGCTGTCTCTTCCTCATTGTATCTGTGATCTTTTCTGTATTTTTGTATAGGTCTTCATTTCTCCTTTTAATCCACCTATTTTCCTTGTTTTTCTCAGGACCTAGAATTTTTCTTAATATTTTTCTCTCTTTTTTCTAGTTCTCTTAATTCGCCTTTCTTATTTAATGTTATGCACTCTGATCCATATGTTGCTTGTGTCCTAATAACTGAATTATAATGTTTAATCTTTGCTTGTATGGATATTGATTTCTTGTTGTATTAGTTTTGTGTTAATTTATATGCAAATTCTAACTTTTTTATTCTTTTTTTATTTGTTGTCATCCAGTCCATTGGCTTGGATCCACTCCTCTAGGTATTTGAATCTATCAACTCTTTTAATTTTTCCATACTTTGTTTTCATAAACTTTTCTGTATTATGTTTGTGTTCTAAATACTTGGTTTTTTCATAAGATATCTTTAGCCCAGTCTTTTCAGCAATCTCCTGTAACAGATCAAGCATAACTTTTGCGTCTGTTCGGTTTTCAGTTATCAATGCCATATCATCTGCAAAGGCTAAACATTTCACTTCAAATTGGTTCTTTCCTTGGCCCATGCTTATACCCTTTGTGCCTCTGTTTTTTAATGTGTTTTCCCATGTTTTTACTATTTTATCTAAAACCAAGTTAAAGAGAATTGGGGACATCTCCTTGTCATACTCCTGTTTTGATTTTGAATGGTTCAGAAATTTCGCCTTGAAACTTAATTCTTGATGTTGTATCTGTGAGCGTTTGTTCAACAATTCTTCTGGTGTTTTCATCTATCCCTGATTCATAAAGTATCTGGAATAGTGTTTGTCTGTCAACTGAGTTGTAAGCCTTCGTGAAGTCTACGAAAGTAACTACTGTATTTTTATTTTGTGTAGCTCTCACTCTCAAAATTGTTTTTAAATTAAGAATCTGTTCTGCACATGATCTACCTTTTCTAAATCCTGCTTGATAACCTCCTATATTTGGTTCTGCTTGTTCGTCTATTCTATTTAAAAATGCTTTAGAAAGTATTTTGTATGTCACTGATAGATAACAAGGATATGCCCCTGTAGTTGTTGGTGTCTGTTTTATCTCCTTTTTTATGGAGAGGGTGGATCAATGCTTGTTTCCAGTCACTGGGTATGATTCCTTTTGTCCAAATGTCTTTAATTACTTTGTGAATTTTCTGACATGCGGATAAGCCCCCTAGTTTCCACATTTTTGCCACTATCCCATCCTCACCTGGTGCTTTGTTATTCTTCAATGCTTTGATAATCTTTTCTATTTCTTCTACTGTAGGTGGTTCCGACGGTGGATTTTCATGTTGTGGTTTTTGAAATTGTAACCTGTCATTAGGCTCCTCACAATTTAATAGATTTCAAAGTATTCAGCTAAAATTTGGCAGTTATCTTTATTGCTTAAAACCATTTTTCCATTTTTATCTTTAAAATGTAAACTTGGTGACTGGAATCCTGTTAAAACTTCTCTGAAAGTGTTATTGAAGTCTCTAGTGTTGTTCCTTTTGAAATCAGAATCCATTTCTTCTGATCTGTCTTTGTCATATTTTCTTTTCACTGATCTGATGATTTTTGCTGTCTTTTTCCTTTCTTCTTTAAACTCTTCCCAGTATTCGTGTTTCTTATTACTGTTCCATTTTTTCCATGCGTTTAGTCGATTGTCAATTGTTTCATCACACAGCTCGTTCCACCATCTGTGTTTCGGTATTCTTCATGACTGTCCCATTTCTTTAACTGACTCTAGCATTGTTTCTTTAATTTCTTCCCAATTATCCATTTTTCTTGTGTTTAGTATATGACAGAATTTGTCCTGATTTTGCAGGAGAGATTTAGTGTTTACTCTTGGAAATCTTCTTGGTTTTGGTTTAGGTTTGTTTGGTTGGAGCATGGTCTTTATTTCTGTCAGATAATGATCTGAGTCTATGTTTAGGCCCTTCCTCACTCTGACATCCAAGATTTCCTTGTAGTTGCGAGTCGTTATTGCCACATGGTCCAACTGATATTCACCTTGATTTGGATTAGGTGATACCCACAGTTTTTCTTTCTTGCAAGTTTCCTGAAACATGTCGACATTAATTTCAGATTAAACTGTCTACAAAAATCTATGAGTATTTCCCCATTTCTGTTGGTTCTTGCATGTGCTGGATAATCTCAACTACTGATTTAAATTTTATTTCTTTGCCAACTTGTGCATTAAAGTCTCCCACTAAAATTTTTATATTTTCTTTTGGTAATATGGATGTTTCGTGTTCTAGCATTTCCCAAAAATCTTCCACTTTGTCAGCATTTGTTCTGTTATGTTGGTTAATAGGTGCATGTGCATTTATAATAGTGTAACGTTTATTGCCTGACTTGAACGTCAGAAATGAAATTCGTTCTGATGGGGAGCTAAAATTAGTTATTGATTCCGTAAGTTGCTGTTTGACCATAAATGCGGTCCCTAATATAGTCGTATTATTGGAATTTTTAATGGCTGTTTTTCCTTTGTAGATCCTGTATCCACCTGATTCAAATGCATTTTCATCCAGATACCTTGTTTCTTGAAGAGCTAATATGAGTATGTTGCATTGATTGAGAGTGTCCGTTAGGTGTTTTAGTTTTCCAACTTTCATAAGTGTGTTGATATTCAGTGTCCCCAGTAGATGTTTTTTCTTGGGTCTTATCTTTGAAGAAGTACTTGGAAGCTCTGACTCTTCCTTATATGATGATCTAGGCTCTCCAGAATCCAAAGGCCTAGTTGCACCGCCATGAATAGCGATGGAAGATTGGTTACTTCCTGGAATAGTTTTCCTTTTGAAATTTACCATCATGTCTTAGGTTAAAGTTTGGTTGGGGGAAAGGTAGTTGAACCTTTCGATGATAAAAATTCAAGCATTTAGCTGAGAATTATAAGTGAGGTCGCCACTAACATGTGGGACAGATGCCTTTTGCAGCCGCCCACTGTGGGAACAGACACTACAGTCTGGTGCTTTTATACAAAAGCCTGCCTCTTCCGCCAGTTCCGCCGTTGTGATGATCTTCATCGCCGCCTTCACTGCCGATTCCTTTATTGAATGCTAACGAGGATCTTCATTCTGTAGTTTTCCCATGTTCTTACACATGTCAAGAAAATGTTTCCTATATATTCTATCAGTCATTATAAGAACTTTAAATTCGGATGGATTGTCCGTGATGTTGATAGTTGAGAAATCTCCATCTGGCATTCTAGACAGTGCATCGGTGATGAAATTATCCTGTCCGCTTAGGCATTTAATTTCAAACTGAAACTCTTGGAGTGAGAGTGTCCACCTTTCTAGTCTTGGATGTAATAATTTACATGTTTGCAAAAAACTTAGCACTTTGTGGTCACAGTATACTGTTGTCTTCGCTCCGTATAAGTAATAGTAAAATTTCTTAAATGACCAGACTATGGCCAATGCTTCCTTTTCGGTAGTCGTATATGTTCTTTCACAAGCAGTTAAGAGTTGGCTAGCAAAAGCTATTGGACAGAAAGTTGATTTTCTATCTCTCATCTTTACTTGGAAGAGGCATGAACCTATTCCAATTTCCGAAGCATCTGCCATTAAACCGAATTCTTGATCATATCTGGATGATATAATATTTGTGAATTGACTAAGGCATGTTTTATTGCTTCAAATGCATTCTGGCATTGTTGCGTCCACACCCACGGAGTATTTTTGCACAACAAGCTGTACAACGGTTCTGCATTAATAGAGTGGTCGTGAATGAAACGCCTGAAAAAAGAGACAACTCTGAGGAAGCCCTTTAATTGCTTTTTTGTTGTTGGAACTGCAAAGTTTTTGATTGCCTTTATTTTCTCGGAGTCTGGTAAGATGCCTTTTTCATTTATAAGATGTCCCAGAAATTTGATTTTATCTCGAGCAAAATGGGACTTTTGCAGATTTGTGATTATGCCTGCTTCCTTGAAACATTCTAATACTCTTCTCAATAAATCAACATGCTCCTTCCATGTGGTCGTAGCTATGAGCATGTCGTCCACAAACAAAGTTAAATTGCTTTGAAGTGCAATGCGTAATCTAGAGCATTTATAAAAACTCCTGAGTTCACATTTAGCCCGAAAGGTAAAACCTTAAATTGATAGCTTCTACCTGCATGTACAAACGCGGTGTACTTTTTTGATGGTTAGTCTAGTGCCACCTGCCAAAATGAACTTTTCAGATCAATATTTGTTAAGTATTTTATCCCCTCGAACTTTTGAATTAACTCATCGATATTTTACGGATGAGTTTGCACAGGCACAATAATCTTATTTATCTGCCGTGCGTCTAGCACGAGATGAACTTTTCCTCCTTTTTTCGGGACAACATGAAGTGGACTACAGTATGAACTCGTCGAAGATTCGATCAGATCCCATTCAAGCATCTGTTGGATTTCTGCATCAACTGCCTTTCGTTGGTGCCACGGTACTGGATAAAAAGTACGGCAGAAAACTTGGTGTGGAATCGCATCTAAATGACATGTGTATCCCTTGATTACACCAGGGTTTTCTTGAAAGTCTTTATGATATTCCTGTAGATCATCATATAATTGCTTTCTTTGATGTTGTTGCAAATATTCAGGTTCTTGCACCTTTTCGTATACCATATCTTCAGGTTTTAAGACTGGTTACAAGTAATTAATTTGGTAATACTGAGCAGGTTTGCTATGTATCCACTTTATTTGCAGCTTTCGTCCCTGACAGTACTTTCCATGGGTACTATATTCCTTGAGAAGATTCACTTGATGTGTCTGATCCATTATTGTAAAACTGGCATGGCCTAGAGAAAAATCGATATGCCAATTTCTCTCTCTAAATTCATCTATACCCAGGATACAGTCCTCAACCAATTTTTCTATTACAAGGAACGTGCAATTTATAGCTACATTTCCTATATCTAAGTGGAGTTGAGTCTGCACTTTAACCTGAGAAGACTTATGACCAGTAGGGCCTACAATTTTACAACACTGAACAGGAAAAATCGGTGGATTTGCTTTCTGAAGTATTCTTTGAAATAACTTCTCAAAAATGACATTTACTGCTGCTCCTGTATCTAAAGTAACTTGCACAGTAATGCCTTCAATTGCCGCCTGAATTTTCGCAACGGGTTCAGTGATATGCTCCTCTTGACAAGGCATCATATCCTGCTGAAGTTCTTCTGTTAATAATCTACCATCATTGTACTGAAAAAAATTGACGCTTGAATTTTCGTCCCTCAAAATTTCCTAGACTGCACCGTCGGGGCTTCTGACAGTCGAGTTTAGGTTGACGATTGTCCATTATTAGTAGATGTCTGCTCCGTTATGTCAGTTATTATTGGTGGTTGATTTCTCTATTCATTTGCATTAGCATTTGGTACCCAACCTGAAGTTTGTGGTTGGTTGTGATATTCTTGGGTTGGTTGCTGATATCGGCATTTTTGCTGATAATTCCCTTCTTGATAGTATCCTTTCCTCTTCTTATTACTCTTCCTCCATTTCTGTTTATATGTTTGTTCACATTGTTGGTCATGATTACACTGGTCGGGATTTTCGTTACCAAAATTCACATTTTTCTGGAAATAATTCACCTGTGGGTTTGGTGAATTGTGTGCAATAGGTTTGTTTCCGTACTGTTTGTTGTTACTATGGTATTTGTTAGGTTGGTAACTTGGTTGGTTGTAGCGCACATGTTGTCCAGGCACATGTAGAAGTTTTTCTTTAACTTCAAGTGGAAGTTTCCCCTTTAATATTTGAATGATATCCTGCGTCGGGTTTGGTTCATTCCAGTATTTGCTTTTATTTATATACTTCTCGAAATACTTTCTTAAAGATCCATTTTTGAAAGAAAAAGGTTGTGGGTCAAAAACCTCCTTACGTAGTCTTTCTTGTACTCCCTTATTCCAGTACTTGTGCAAGAAAGTGCGTTCAAATTAGTCATAATCTTGACACCAATCGGATGCTTCTGTCGCCCACATCGATCCATCTCCATGTATGAATCCTGCAATGTACATAATTTTTTGTTGCTCAGTCCACATCCGTGGCAATATCCCTCTAAATTGCTTGATAAATACCACGGAATTGATAGACTTCCTTTCGGGAATAAATATCTGGAATTGAAGATATTTAAGCATTTTTTTCCTTCATTCATAGTCACAGGTGTATTCTGGTGGCTACTTCGCGGTGAATGATAATCTTGATAATTTGTTTCTGATTGATTACGTGAATATGCACCAATATATGGATATTGTTGCATGGATTTGGTTCACTGGTTTCATCAGGAATAGTGTCTGCTTTTGATAAACTGCAAGTAGCGTGTGCCCCTCTAGTAGTAACTAGACCCTGCTGGCATGCTCTTAATGTATTTTCTATCTTTGCTTTCCAAGTAGAAAATTCATCTCCTATATTCTCCTTAATCTCGTTAACTTCTGCTTTAAGTTGTTCTTGTGCAGTTTCGTTGTTAACTTGAACATTAGAAACCGTTTCTTTCAAGGTTTGGTCAACATAATTTCGCACTGTCTCGGTTTGCTCTTTCGCCCAATCTTCAATGTCCTTAGAGAATGTGATGTTATGTTCATTGAAAAGTTTCTCTATGTGTTTCTCGCCTTTGAGACTGAGAGTATCTACCCTTCGAGTAAGCTCAATGACAGCTTGCTTGTTATTGTGCTTAATTGTATTCACGTCCTGCGCAATAGTGTCCTGTACATGAATAACTTCTTGCACTTGATGATTTAGTATATCTCGATGACATAAGATGTCTTTGTATTTGGTTGTTAATTCCTGATACTGTTTTTCTTGTGTAACTATGAGTTGTGCCTGACTGGCAATCAAGTGACTCTGCTTTGCTTCCGAACTTTGGAATTTTTCAGTAATCTTATCATTTATTTCTTTCAGTTTATTAGGTTGCTCCTTTGCCAAATTAAATTGCACACTCTCCAATACTTGGAATCTACGATTCATGTCATTCGCAAACGTGGATTGTGTCGTTGCAAGATTAGATTGCGTGGTTTCCAATGTCTGGAATCTACGATTCATGTCATTTGCAAACGTGAATTGTGTGGTTTGCAATGCTTTTATCCCTTGTGTTATGACAGTCAAACTTGACATCAGCTGGGATAACAAATCGGTATTCTCAGCAATTGACGATTGCACTGGGCTTAATGAGGATTGTACCAACACATTTTTCGGTACAGTCATTTCATTTTCGCACGCGTCTGTGTCAGAGATGAAATTCTTGTTGTTTGTTGTTTGCTGCATATTTCTCTGGACTTTATTCGACATATGAATGTCGGAAATAGTAACCGTTTGTGTCGACGGCGTGAGCGCATTAATTACTGCTGGTTGCTCAGCCGTAATCGACATATCGCTAACTACGCCGGTATGAAATTCTGTGGCACTAGTTGACGATGCATTCACACTATTTAATTCATTTTGTGGCATTGTGATGTGTGCTTGCTTATTGGCTTTGAACATAGATCTAGTTATCACCATGTAAATAAGCAATTGACAGTTTCTCCACTAAGTAAGTCCTACAAAAGTGACTATTAAATTTTACACACGCAAAAAAAGTTAATGTCCTAATGCTGTTAATGTACACTTCACAATGTGACACAAACACAGTATATAGATAACACATAAAATATTGTCTTACTATATCTACTGAAATACTGGAATTCTAGTAAAAGTAATGTAGCAACACTATTTATACTTAGAAAATCAATATGTGAAAGGTCACTACAATGCATAAATGCTCAAGAAAGCTAGTAATTCAAATGTTCTGACCTTTTTGAAGTTTCTGCTCGGCTGCAGGAACGGTGTACTCGCTCTCTTCACAAGATACTCTCACATGTTCCATTAGCATGAAACATACAAAGGATCATAATGCAGTTACTCTATAAAACTAGACATATATACACACACAATGAAACATTAATTACTAAATTACTAACATAGTTATAGTGTAGGTTTACTATTCATTTTGTTCATGTACTGTTGTATCAGGATCGTGTCCTGTCTAACGGTAGACATATATAAAGGGTCCCTTAAAAAAAAAATTGTTTACTACTACTACTAGGCTAATTACTGTGTAGCTCCACAGGACCTTTCCCACACCACCTTATATTGTGTTTCTATGTGTGTGAGTAACTGTATGTTCACTGTTGTGGGTAAATACATACAGCGTACACAGGGCGATGTGTGAAACTGATAGCGATTACACGCTTCCACTGTTGTAGAAATCTGCTCCAGATGCTGCAGATACCGTGTTGAGCTGAAAGTGGTAACCAAAGTATGGATAAATATTCTTCGGGGCTCTGTTGCATAGCAATCAGATTGCTTTCAGTTCTGAGAAATGTCCAGGTGCTATTGCGGATTTGAATGATCCATGAAGTGACTTCTTTTCCGAAGAAAACATCGAACTATTTCACTAGAACTGAACACTCCTGTCGGAACTTCTCATTAAATCACAATAGAAGTATACACTGGGTGTAGAATAACACATACCTTCTTGAAATGAACAATATTTTATTGTTCTATTAATTGATTTCCTTCCATATACACATATATTTTACAATGTGAATCCAAAACTCGCAATGTCGTTGATTTTTACATCACAAGAATGGCTCTCTTCTAGTAAAAATTACTCTTAAGAAGAACAAAAGCTCTATATCCTAAGAATAATTATGTGAGCGCTGACCGCCACAGAGTAATAAACAATATCTTTGTCTCTCTCTCGCTCGCACTGTCACAGCAAGTTATGCTGCATGATACATAATATCATCATCAGATGTGGTATGGAGAGGCATGGGATCAGCACACCTCACTCCCAGTGATTGTCAATGTTCTGATCCTGGAACCACTGCCTCCCAGTCAGATAGCTTCTTAATAAATCACAAGTCTTAGTTCACCCTGTTTCTCCCACCAAGGAAAAATACTTTGCAGCACCGGGAATCAAACCCATGACCCCCACAAATGGGTCTGTCTAGTGGAGCATTCAGCTACTGAAATGGACATTTTAACATGTATAAAATGTTAATATGTTTTAAGAGAATTATTTGTTTCCTTACTTCATGGTATGTAAGTTAGACAGTGATTACAGTTTTCACAGGCAGCTCATTTCTGTGGGAAATTTAACATGGATGTTTTTTGTGTGCCTAGCAGAAGTGTCAGGTTGTCAGCGGGCACACAGCTTTCATAATAAATCGTCACATGCAGTGTACATTTTCCCTCCAAAATAAAGGTACATATACAGGAAACAAGTCATAAATAACACATAGTTTGCATGGACCATACTATCATGTGCTGCAGCTGCAGATTAGTGCACAAGCTACAAAGTGGGACAAAAATGGTTGTTTCAACTTTTTACACCCCAAAACGTGTCTCACTGTGCCACCCTAGCTGCAGGATATAAAAAGGAAGCAAAATTAAGATCCTGGATAAGGGTCGCCATGAAAGTTCTAGCTGTTTGGTTTCGTGGCAGCAGTTACTCTCTGGACCTGCCTTGCACCTCTAGCTACTCAATAAACAAGATGAATGACAGGAATGCTCATTATCTTCACTGAACAATAAGAGAACTATCACTCTGTTTTGTCATTGTACACAATGATAAAACCATCATTGTGGAAACAACAAGCTTAGGTGCGCAACAGATAATTTTTTGTAGATCACCTAACTGTGGAAATATTATAGGACAGTTTAACAGACCTTGCTATTTAAATCAAGCCTAAGTATAACTGATTTTTATTTAGTTAAGTCAGCAGTCTTTCATGGCCATTGTCACTGAAGTTAAAATTGTATGGGTTGTTAGGCTGAGTCATATTTCTTCAAAGAATGACATTTCTACCCCTCTGCTGGGATCTTCTTCAGGATATTGTGGTGTCCATTGTAGATCAAACACTGTCAGATACCAGTGTGCCTTCTCTTATAAAGGATAATTTTCCTGAGCTTGTGCTGCAGAAGTGGGATTATTGGGTAAAAATCCTTGGACTACCATTGATGGGCTATTATCATTGGATAGTAAGAGAAGTTTTTCCACGTTAATGCCAAAGAAGGGGGTTATTGGCTAAAACTCCTGTGGGTGCCATTGATGGGCCAACATCATTGGTTAGAAAGGGATTTTTTCTACACATATTCTGCAGGAGAGTGATTGGTTAAAATTCCTCTTGCTGCTATTGGTGCGTCCGTACCATTGGCTAGAAGCAACGTGGCCAGAGCTTCCTTGATGGTGGTAAACTACGATGCTACAAGCCTGTCTATTGAAGTTACATGCATTCTTAGAAATTTTAATTACTTTTCAGACTTTTCTTCTATAAATGTTGGTTTCCTTAGCCAGCACATGTACATTATAGAAATCGATGTCAATGTCACAGTTCTCATGATGTTCCGCTACGGTCGATTTCATATTTTGTTTCAGCCACATGTGATGTTTATGTTTCTTAATAAGTTCTCTAACAGTTCTTCCTGTTTCACCTGTATACACTTTGCCACAGCTCTATATCGATTCGTAGATGCTTGCTGTGGGTGGAGCACTAAGTCCAGGGTAAGGGGAAAATGAGATAGTAGACCATTAAACTGAAACTTCATGAGTATGTTCACAAGCATGACAGTGTCATTAGAACATGTTACTTCCCCCTTCCCTACCACCCCTCCTCCTCCTCCTCCTCCTCCTCCTCCCCCTCCCAGTAATATGCTCCAATGACACTCTAAAGAAAAATTTACTATCTTGTGATACAGCTAATTTCACACAACATATGGACAAAAAGTCAAAAGAAAATGAGGTGACAGTTTGCCTGCTTTATTTCCTCATTAATTGTCCTCAGTGTCGACGTACTGCTTTGCTACACTGGTTGAAAAATGGGCTGTGGAAGTAGAACACTGACTATTTTAAATGATGTAGATGACAGGTGCACATTTGTGTTTCACAGTTGTTTTTCTTTTACTGTTCACAACCCCGCAATATTACATGGTTATATGTGGCCAGTGCTCTATTGTTTAACTTTCAATAACCTCATTAATAGGCTGCAGGCGAACACCCACGTACTGCTACAATAGTTTACTGTTGAACATGTATGAGCAGTAAAAGTGCAACCACACAGTTCACTGTTCTTGTAGAATAATAAGGTATGTATGGAACAGACACTGGCATTGTTTTAACACATGGCCTATTGGTGCAACACTTATTTCACAGTTAAGTGGATGCATTGTTGACCAATATGGGTTCCTCGTCTGACTCTCTCATGACCAAAAATTGGGCCCTTATACATCCTCACAATAATAGGTACTGACACTACACATTGTTTGAAGTTAAATTTACAAAACTTACAATTAAATCTTAACTCATTAAATTAAATGAATACATCGAAAAAAAATTTCCTTTTCACAGTTTCTTCTGCTACCAGGTTTAGGCCGAATTATTTGTTTAAATGATGAAATTAACATATATAGTTATGCAAACGATACTTTTGACACAACTGGAAATTACTTTGGAATTAATTAAGGGCTGGCTTTGCTAACATGCTTTCGAATAGAGCCAGATAAATACTTTAAGAATACTATTAGTGGTTTCTCCAAATGTTTATAATTAGTACATAATTTATATTTGTTTATAAGTCAATAATAGACTTTAAGTTACAAAACAATACTGATTTTGCCCTGTAATGAAAGATACTAACTAGGAATAGTCAAAATAAATTAGAAAATCAATTGCATACATAAAACTAAGCACAAAATTAGATCTGTTGTTATATTCTTTAAAACTGCGGCCCAACCTTTCTCTTTTATGAAAATGCAGGCTATACTCGCGTATGTTAACAGTAATTATCTTCACTGAATAATAGCAGAATGATCATCCAGTTTGCGTACTGTATGCTGTGGTAATACTGTCACAGTGAGAACAACAAGCTTAGGGGTGCAGTAGGTTATTTTTATTGTTAATTGGTCACCTAACCATTGAAAAGTTATAGGACAATTTAAAGGATGTTGTAATTTAAATCAAGTATGAGTACAACAGATTTTTATTTGCTGTAATTATCAGACATGCTTACATGAGCACTTAATGGAGAGCAAGGTTTTCTACAAATCTGGAATGAGTTAACATAAAAATGGCACTAACACTGTGTGGAAGTACCAAATTATATGGAAGGCTGTGTGGAGAAAACGCAGCACATTATCCTTATCTGGACAGCTCATGTATTCAACATTAATGAGACAAAATCCCAAATACTAATCAAGTGAGCAGCTCAAGTTGCTTGCCAGAATATGTAAGTAGTGAGCTGTGCTGAGTATGGATCACACTACAGCAGATTGTGAAAGTTGAATTTCCCAAAAATCAGCAAAGCGTACAGCCATCAGCAACAGGCTGTGGCTGGGAGACGAGTTGCACGGTGGCCAGAAGATGAATACCAGGAAACTTAATTCTCCTCTCTCAGCTCTCTAACTTTCAAAAAGCTGTACATGGATAGGACAACTCAGTGCTGTTGCCAATGTGATGGATGAGAATATCACTCGTTTCACGAAAATGTAGGGGAATGCAGCAGAAAATTCCCACTCTTGGCATACAGAACGCATATTAACAAACACAAGGTTGTACAGGCCTAGAGTAGTGTCACCACAATTGACTGGCCTCTTTTTGCCAAGCGCAATATTGGGGCTACTCATTTCAATTGGGAGACAAAAATTTTGAAGCAACAACTACTATCTTTCTCACTCTGCCCACATGGCACTGATGTTCTTATGCAGAGAAGGCAAAAATATCGTACTTGGTTATTCTCTGGGGATGGAAGTGGCAGCATGGCACCCACTGTCCTCAGCTAGACCAGGCACCAGCTAAGTTGATACAAGCACGAAACAAGCTGCTGCCACTCTTCCACAAAACTGCCCGTCTTCCTGGGGAAGCTCACCTCTTGTAATGAGATTAACTGACTCTGTTCTGCCAACAATAGGACCCTGAGACCACACTGAGAAACCATCTTTCCAGTTCAAAAATGCGAAGTCATCCTCCAAAGCCCACATGTCCAGTACTCTCAATAAAATAATGATGACATTGTGGCAGAAAATTAAACAATATTGCTTAGTAATATTTGACTGTAATGTCACACTGGTTGAAATTCGTTGATGATATCTTGATGATATGAACTCTGTACCAAGGCACCCGGTTCTCAATCCTCCACAACCTCAACAGCTTTTCTCCCATCTGCTTCACCTGTTCCTCAGCTCAATATGCCATCTTCTTGGATGTTGACCTCCACCTCTTTGACTGTTCCATCCTAACCTCTCTCTGGGTTAAGTCCGCTAAATACTAATATTATCTGTATTTTGGCATCTGCCACCCATTCCACACCAAAAAATCACTCCCATACTGCCTAACTATCCATGGACAGAGTATCTGATGAGAAGTCTTTCGCTGAAGGAGGGCCTTCACAAACAGACTGTACCCCCCCCCCCCCCCCCAAAATCTAAGCCCCAATCAGATTTCACCGTATCTTCACACACACACTCAACCCTCCCACCACCCCCAAGAATCAGCCACAAAGGAGCATCCTTCTCATCATCCACTGTTGTCCTGGACCTGAACAACTGAATCTTATTCTTCTCCAGGGCTTTAATTATCTTTCATCGTGTGTGGTAATGAGGGACATTTTACTTCAGCTCCTTCCCGTCCCTCCTTAAGTGGTATTCATCACCCACCTGACCTATACAACTCTCTGGTCCATCTCACCACACTCCCATTGCCACTACCAACCCCTTACCACAGGGGACACATCCCTGTGAAAGACACAAGTGCAAGACCTACACTCCTGGAAACGGAAAAAAGAACACATTGACACCGGTGTGTCAGACCCACCATACTTGCTCCGGACACTGCGAGAGGGCTGTACAAGCAATGATCACACGCACGGCACAGCGGACACACCAGGAACCGCGGTGTTGACCGTCGAATGGCGCTAGCTGCGCAGCATTTGTGCACCGCCGCCGTCAGTGTCAGCCAGTTTGCCGTGGCATACGGAGCTCCATCGCAGTCTTTAACACTGGTAGCATGCCGCGACAGCGTGGACGTGAACCGTATGTGCAGTTGACGGACTTTGAGCGAGGGCGTATAGTGGGCATGCGGGAGGCCGGGTGGACGTACCGCCGAATTGCTCAACACGTGGGGCGTGAGGTCTCCACAGTACATCGATGTTGTTGCCAGTGGTCGGCGGAAGGTGCACGTGCCCGTCGACCTGGGACCGGACCGCAGCGACGCACGGATGCACGCCAAGACCGTAGGATCCTACGCAGTGCCGTAGGGGACCGCACCGCCACTTCCCAGCAAATTAGGGACACTGTTGCTCCTGGGGTATCGGCGAGGACCATTCGCAACCGTCTCCATGAAGCTGGGCTACGGTCCCGCACACCGTTAGGCCATCTTCCGCTCGCGCCCCAACATCGTGCAGCCCGCCTCCAGTGGTGTCGCGACAGGCGTGAATGGAGGGACGAATGGAGACGTGTCGTCTTCAGCGATGAGAGTCGCTTCTGCCTTGGTGCCAATGATGGTCGTATGCGTGTTTGGCGCCGTGCAGGTGAGCGCCACAATCAGGACTGCATACGACCGAGGCACACAGGGCCAACACCCGGCATCATGGTGTGGGGAGCGATCTCCTACACTGGCCGTACACCACTGGTGATCGTCGAGGGGACACTGAGTAGTACACGGTACATCCAAACCGACATCGAACCCATCGTTCTACCATTCCTAGACCGGCAAGGGAACTTGCTGTTCCAACAGGACAATGCACGTCCGCATGCATCCCGTGCCACCCAACGTGCTCTAGAAGGTGTAAGTCAACTACCATGGCCAGCAAGATCTCCGGATCTGTCCCCCATTGAGCATGTTTGGGACTGGATGAAGCGTCGTCTCACGCGGTCTGCACGTCCAGCACGAACGCTGGTCCAACTGAGGCGCCAGATGGAAATGGCATGGCAAGCCGTTCCACAGGACTACATCCAGCATCTCTACGATCGTCTCCATGGGAGAATAGCAGCCTGCATTGCTGCGAAAGGTGGATATACACTGTACTAGTGCCGACATTGTGCATGCTCTGTTGCCTGTGTCTATGTGCCTGTGGTTCTGTCAGTGTGATCATGTGATGTATCTGACCCCAGGAATGTGTCAATAAAGTTTCCCCTTCCTGGGACAATGAATTCACGGTGTTCTTATTTCAATTTCCAGGAGTGTATTAATCCACCCACCCAGCACATCCTACTCGTGTCCTTATCCTGTGCCATCAGAGGCAGCCGTATGATATACCAGCTCTGCTGAGATCACTGCAAAGCGTTTTATGTGAGGATGACCACTGACACACTGTACAGTAGAATGAATGGCCACTGCCAAACTGTGGCCAAGAACAAAGTTGACCACCCAGTGGCAAAACATGCTGCTAAGCGGAACACGCTCAAGTTTAGTGGCTGTTTCACAATGTGGGCCATCTGGATCTTTCCCTCCAGCTTTAGCTTTTCTAAACCACACAAATGGAAGTTATCCTTACTACACGTCCTTTGCTCCTGTAACACTCATTGTCCCAATCTCTGCTAACTCACTCTTCCCACATCCTTTATACAACAATTTCCACTTCCTCCATCCTGTCACCTGCTCCCAACCCACACCTCCGCATCACCTTCATCATGCTCTTCACCCCACTGGTTCCTGACCCTTGAAAGATACTAAGTTTTCTTTCTCTTTTGTGTGGGCCTATCGACAGCTCAATGCTTTGCTATTCGGTGATTAGCCTCCTTCCATCCTCAATGATTGACATTCTGTCAGTAATTTCCAGAATGACGTCATCAGTACTATTTGTTTTGTTTTCTTTGCCTTGTATCTTTGTGTTGGAGCATAAATCACTGTTTTACCAAACTGGTTATATCTTAAGTTTATTGAGCAAGAATTTATGTAGAATACACACTTAGGTCATAAAAGTGAGTAAAATAAAAATCCATACATTGAAGTCTCAACTTACCGTTGTCTTATGTAGAAAATTTGAAATGATACATTAAAGCGTTAATGAAGGATATCAAGAAACTTCATATATTTCAAACTTCAAATATGTCATATTTGTTTTCTTTCTATTGTCTTATGAATAGCTGTGATGATCAACTGGTTTGAAGTGAACTTCGGTCTTGGCTGAAGACCAACGATGGACATTTTCATGTGCAAAATTTTCCTTGCTCACCCCCCAGACCTGTTGCTCAACTTTTTGACCACATGGGTTCAAGTACATCTTTCGGCGTTTCGCCTTCCAGGGGCATCTTACCACACTGCAGTGATCTTCTGCAAGTTCCACCGATAATTTATTGTCTAACCCCATGGGGCATGTTTTCAACATGCAGGGAGAACTCGTACTTTTGTCACACGAGTTACTAACCCCCACCCCTGCCGTCAACACCCCTCGACACTCTCAGGGGGCTCCGGTTCCGACTGCTCAGACACTCGCCTCTCCCACTGCTCCACCTGTGTCTGCCGCACTGGCCTTCCATGTTATTTCCAAGGTGGGCAAATTCAAATCATTACCTGTAACCTATGGGCCATCTGTACTGCTGGTACCACAAGATTTTTGGCGATAATGCCAAGAAATGCTGATTACCTTGCCAGCACCCAAACACCGATCGCAGGAACTAAAAGATGCCAATACCTGCAGGGAACCTCACAGGCGTCCTCATACATTGCACTCCATTCACTCATCCATCCGGCTCGTTTTCCTAGTTGACACTGGTGCTGACATGTCTATCATACCTACATCGATGGCTCTCTCCGTCTTTTCACCGACGAAGTCACTTCTACGCATCGACGTTACAAACCTCAGGCTCTGTCAAAGTTATGGTGCATCTATCTCCTTCTCTGTGGTTTCTGTAGACTTTCTACATTGCTGACATTGATGAACCAATTATCAGTATGGATTTTTTGTCCCATTACAAACACTCTCCGAACATAGTTCAGAGCTCAGTGCTACACCATCCCACTGACACTCACATACTGTGCTCCCCCACTTATGTTTCACCTTCTGTTTCTCTCACAACATGTGAGTTGGTATGCGAGTGCTCCACCCTCATGGGCGACATAGTGACCTGCGTCACTAACCTACTGTCAGAATACGACTTGGTGGCATAACTGCCCTGGGAAAATGATGAGCTGAAACAACGAATAGCACACACTTACAATGAGCTTGTCGTGGCTCATACTTGCCGCTGAAACTGCAGTCCACAGTCCCGCCACCTAATCGTATTTCTCCAGCAGACACCAGCTCAGACACTCATCAGGTTAGTCCAAAAACATTAACTGCGTGTGACGATTCGCATCCGGTAGACTCCGCATCCCTGACACGCTTGACACGTTCACTGCCATATGTGTCAGACAGTGCTTCTAATAAGTTGCGTGCACGATACAACCACACCCACCATGTGAGCAACCGCCCCGCATGTTGATAAACATTCCCCTTCTCTCACGCGGCAGCCACGTGACTCAGCAGCCATCGCTGTTCCATGTGCTATGCCAACTCCACTCTCGCCCGTGCCAGATACCAAGTGCAAGTTTGACAGCTGACAGTCTCCACACATTCCGACCCGCTCTGCACTGCGTGTGCAGCCGCCCTCTCAAAACAAGTGCACGTCGCACTCACTTACTAGACATGTGACTTTCGACTGCCTTTTCCCACTTGCACTAATGGCTGCGCCTCGTCACGTCCTACCTGTCCAAAAACTTCTCGTCAGGACATTGATTAGTCTCATGTGCAGTGCTCAGTTTCTTCTGTCACTGACGGAACGACACACAAGATAGTTATCACTGCCAGCCCTCCTATTAGGCACAAGGTTAGACCCTTCAACCCTATTAAGTTGCGTGCAGACCAGCAGCAAATTAACGAACTTTTGGAGGCAGGTATCCTGCAACCATCAGACAACAACTGGTCTTCACCGATCCACCTCGTCCTCAAACGTGGTGGTTCTTTTCAAATGTGTGGCAACTACAGATGCTTAAACGTTCGTACTGTCGTGGACAATTACCCTGTGCCTAACATAAATGATTTCACTCATATGTTATCAGGCACTACAATCTTCAATGTTATTAACTATAAACATGCCTACCACCAGAGTCCTGTAGCGCCGGATGACATCCCTAAAACAGTTATTATCATGCTGCTTGGTGTGTTCCATTACTACTTCATGCCCTTCGGCCAAAGAAACGCGGTGCAAACGTGGCAGTGCTTCATTGACTCCATCTTATGACAGTTCGAGTTTTGCTTCACATGGATGCATGACATATTCATTTTCAGCAAGTCAGTGGAGGAAGATAAAAATAATTTAATCATGGTCCTCCAGACCTGAATTCAAATGGCGTCGAGGTCTTGGGTTACAGTGTCTCCACCGACGGAATACAGCCTCCCAAATCTCGCTTGCACGCCATCACTTCACTGCCGCCCCCGGCTACTTACAAAGAACTCAGATGTTTCCTGGACACAATAAATTACCACCATCGTCACCTGCCTTCTGCCACCGCCGTGCAGGCCCCGCTGACAGACTCACTGTCGGGTAAACAGTCTTCAGGACTCAAACCTGTTCACTGGACTGCACCTATGCTGGAGGCTTTCAATGCACTAAAGACTTCTTCAGCTCACACCGTGACACTCGCCCACGCTGACCCCTCGGCCAAGTTGTTCATCACTACGGACACCAGTGACATCACAGTGGGAGTGGTAGTACAGCAACGCAAGGCAGACATGGTTTTCCCCTAATCATTTCTTCTCTAAAAAACTATCAACAGCTCAGAAGAAATACTCCACTTTCGATAGAGAACTCCTTGCAGTCTACAAGGCTGTCAAACACTTCTGCCCCAACTAGGAGGGTTGCTTATTCTTCATCCTCACAGATCACAAACCACTCGCAATCATTTTCTGCACACACCCCCCCCCCCCCCTACCACCCCCCTCCGAGGACCCATCCCCTCAGCATTTCCGTGACTTTGATCTAGTCTGTCAATCCACAACAGACGTTCACTACATCAAAGGCATGGACAAAATCACCACAGATTTTTTTCGCAGTTCAATACTATTTCACACATCATTGACTTATCCAACCTGGTCACCCTACAAGCCTCCGACGAGGAATCTCCAGCACTCCTCATGGGCCCTCAAAGCTAAATTTCCAGGCATTGTGGACGAGGTGTGGTGTGACTCTTCTACCGGTACCTTACACCCGTTACTCCCACCCCTCCCCCCCCCCCACCCCCACCCCTCCTGCACCAGCAGGTCTTCGACACTCTGCATAATGTCGCTCACCCTGGTGTCTGTGCCACTACACAGCTCATCTCCGAGTGTTTTGTTTGGAAAAATATAAAATGGGACTGTCAGACCTGGGCTCGCAGCTGCGGCCCCTGCCAACGCAACAAAATTGGCCGCCACACCACCTCACCCCTGGACAAGTTCGACATCCCTCCAGGACAATTTCGTCATGTACGTATCGATCTTGTTGGTCCTCTTCCACCGTCAGAGGGCCTCAGATACATTCTATCCACAATTAACTGCACGTCCTGCTGGGTAGAGGCAGACACCTTACCTAACATCACTGCCGAGACCAAGGCTAATTGTTTTATCTCCTCATGGATTGCTAGGTTTGGTTGTCCGACCACCATCACCACTGACCAGATTCGGCAGCTTGAGTCTTCCCTGTTCACCATTTTATGTAACGTCTGCGGCATAAAGAAAATTGGCACCACAGCCTATCACTCACAAAGCAACGGGTTAGTGGAATGGTGGCACTGTACTCTAAAAACGGGGCTCATGTGCCACAACTCCCTCTGGTCCAAAGCACTTCCATGGGTACTTCTCAGCCTCCGTTCAACTTTAAAGTCCGTCTTACTGGGAACTATCTCAGAATTCGTTTTTGGGGAGAACCCCGTCCTACCAGGGGAACTCATTCAGCCTCAAGTCCCTGAAGACTCCCCCCCCCCCCCCCCCCCCCAACCCTACCCCAGCCCGGATTTCATAAGTCACATGCACACCCACTTCAAACACACACGTCTGCACCCACCTATCAGCCACTCCCCACCAGACCCTTATGTGCCAACTGCTCTCAACACTTTCTTCCATGTAATGCTGAGATATGATTCGGTCTGACAACCTCTGCAACCACCTTATCTTGGCCCCTTTAAAGTCCTCTGGCGGGGTGATACAGTTTTCAACATCATCGTCAAAGACAGTCCACACACTGTTTTGTTACACCAACTCAAACTAGCATTCGTGGACTCTGGTGTCCCTCTGCTGGCTCAGTCTGATCCTCCTAACGACTCTCCCGCCAGTGTCCCTCCCGCCATGGAGTCTGACAATGTTTCTCCTCAGGCCACCATGCCGTTTTGTTCACCCGACGCCTCCCCGTCACCTTTCGCAGGTTTCTCAGATACAACACCCTCCACCCCGTGTGCAGGTTTCTCTGCTACCTCATTGACTACGGAGACACCATCTCCCATAGTCACCTTGCTCTGCAACGTACCCCCACACCGCGTGGACGACATTTCAATTGTCACTCTCGACGACCGAGTTCTCATTCTACTCACACAGACACCGCTGCCCCGCCACCCAACGGCCAGTTAAACGTCAGTGTTGTGCATAGCCTCACTCTCCCTTGTGAGTGCGACCCGACGACAGTTCGCGCCTTCATCTCGCTGGACGGCTCGATTAGCATCTGGGCTTGCCACACCTACACCCCGCCATCCACCGTTCAGCCCGCCTGCTCTTGGGCTGGCCACCGCATTGTCTGTCCTCGCTGGCTCAACAACTTCGAAGTGGACCTGCCTCCCATCGCTCCGCCTCCGCACCCTGTCCCGGTCGGTGTGTAGGTCCTGGTCGTGTGTCTACCAGCTCGTACGACCACCAACAACAGTGTCGATGCCCACATGGTCTCCCTCAAGTCTCAATGCAGCACTTCATACTGGAGGGGGGCGGGGGGTTGTCTGTGTGGCATCGATAGGTCATATTGACCATAGACAACATTAATCTTCGGAACTCGGGACACTCATCTGAGCTGCCTGTTAATTCAGTCTGTTCGTATACCTTGTACTGTGTGCATGTGTATGATAATTATCGAAATATATGCATGTGTGGATATAATTGGGGAAAATTTATTCCGTGTACCGCTATTCGTATCCTGTTCCCAAAGAAGTAAAAAAATTACAAAACTAAGCTGAAACATCAGGTCAGCTGTGAACTAGCATTGAATACTCCAAACTCTTGTAACTGACGTACAGCCTTGGGAGATGGGATGGATGGGCTGGGGAGGGAGGGGGACGGGGGAGGTAGTTGAGAGGGAACGGTGTTGCATCAGCAAGAGTAGACTATATCATCTAATGATCATGTTGTCTTTTAAAGTGATGTAAGGCTCTTGGGTTTCCAGCTGAGAGAGTGAGTGTCACTTACATCATCTTGTGGTGAAGTGACATTGTTAAATATGATATAAATAACACTTTTTGAAACACTAAACCATTTATACAAATTTTATGGATTGGGAACCTGGGGTCATTACATTACTGTGACATTGTGAAGGAAAGCATAGGCCATTCTTGACACTGATGTTTGCTGATACTGATAAACTGTTCCTTTTGTGTCATATAATCCAAAATGAATGTTCACACTGTTTTAAAATATTCAACGTAAGGCATACAAAAAATTTTACATCATTAGCAAGGGGCTTTTGATGATTGGCATGAGAAGTTTATATATTGAAGAACAATGTAGTTATGTTATTAATAACTCATGCCTCAGGAAAAAGGAACAAGTGTAGTCTGATGCATAATGAAGTCTTAATATCGTCAATAGTATATCATAGTAAAAACTGTGCTGTAGAATTCTGTTGTCAGGCTATGAAAATCTGTTGCTTATGTGGATAAGAAATATTTTTTGGTAATCAGTAGATACAAGACAACAACAAGAGCATACATCATTCGACCACATCTCACGTAATAAACATTATTTTCTTTTCAGTGCATATTGGAACACCTTGAGATCGTAGTGGCTGTGATACATTCCTTTTTTGGGTTATGTATAACTTCATGTTTGTTACTTGATACTAAAAGCAAATATATTTTTTTCACAGGAATGCTGACACATGGCCTCAGAAACTAATCATGCAGTTGGTGCCAAAACAACTGATGGCAGTTATTGATGGATTTGTCCTGTACAATTCAAATCCTCTGCACTTCCATCCACAGAATTGCAAAGCCCTTGGATCTGTGGTCAAAATTATGCGTTATGGTTTTGTAAGTTATTAGTTCTTATTGCGTACTTTATCATGGATAAACTTAATTTTTGCTAGTAATCATTTTTATAAAAAGAAATTTGAACTAGCTGCTTTGCATTTTGTGGAGGAACATCTTATTTGTCCATAACATGTAGAAATATCATTAAAAAATAAATAAGCTGTGTTATGAGCACAAGTAACTGCAGAAAGAGCACTCATACTTCATAGTACAAACATGTTATGATTTAGATATGCCTTGCTTTATAAACCAGCCCAGGAGTTACTGAGCTCATGTTACAGATTTTCCAGAATTCTTGAATTGGTTTTTATTGTTATGTCACATCCATTAAAAGTGATATTAGTCCCCTTTTTGTGAAAATGTAGCCCACTGATAAGAGCACATCTTGACAAAGCAGCACAGAAAAACTGAATGCTACAATTAAATATGGTGCTGGAAAGAATAAATAGAAAAAACAAACACACACCTCTAGCTCGTTAAAGGATTTTTCCAAAAGCCAGCTAGTGATTGTCATCAGATAACTATGTCAAAATTTACGCAAGAGACAAATTAGAAAAGCTTTTTTTGTAAATATTACAAAGCTACTGTAACATCAGGAATGAAAGTACATATTGAGTACAGGTACTTACAATATGCTTAGGAAAGCTCATACAACTGAGAAATAGGAAAAAAATATACTGTCTCCTGCGCAGTTGCCTTTAGGCATATTGGGAAAAAATGTTATTTTGAGATGTTGCATGCCAGACTGAAGGCAGGAGACTCGAGGACTGTATTATTTCATCTTGGCACCATATAGCATTAAAACAAACAAGGGCACAGCTTTTAAAATATGCAAAATGTTGTGAATATCCCTTATACATTACATCTGTTTTTTACAATAAACGTCATATCATCAATGATAAAATAAAACATAGATTACATTATGAGCCAAAACCTGTTATAGGGCGTATCTAAAGATCATACAACAGACTAGGCACAGTGTGCAAATATTCCACTGAGAGAGAGAGAGAGAGAGAGAGAGCAATGTAAAGGCCATCATTGTAAAAGAGGACTTTACAATTTCTAATTACTGTTTTCTGAACAAAGTAAACAAACTGCAAGCTGTTGAGAACACAGGTGGGTCATATCAAAAAACAAAACCTTATTACAAAATAATAAACTTTTCCAACCACATCAGGGTAGACTGTGGATCAATAGAAATGGGGGGGGGGGGGGGGGCACTAAATGCAGGGTAGGGGGAAGGAGATTGTAGGCCATTAAACTGAAACTTCATGAGTATGTTCACAAGTATAACAGCATCATTAGAACTTGTTACTTCCCCCTTCCCTACCCCTCCTCCCCCCCATCCTCCTCCTCCCGGTAATATGCTTCAATGATGCTGCTGATGCTGTTATACTTGTGAACATACAACATACTCGTGAGGTTTCAGCTTTATGGCCTACCTTAAAAGAGAATAACGTGCTGAAAAAAGTAGCAAGATGATTTCTGTTATAGTGTAATTTTAAATATCACAATGTTTATTATATAAAATTTAGTGAAAATGTACCACTGGAGTAACATTCTCACCCATTGCCCCCCCCCCCCCCCCACCCCCACCCTCCAACTTTTTCTGTTCCCCTCCATCCCTTCCTGCTGCTACCCTTGCTTTCAGCTCCTTCGTTCTGCCCTGCACCCTCACCCGACCATCCCTTGCCTATTTTCCTACCCCTGCCCCCCCCCCCCCCTCCTCAACATCTATCTCATTGTTCCCTATCCTGCCCTTAGTGCCTCCCTCCATAGCCTCCCCCTATTCTTGTCTATCCCTAGCCCAGCCTAACATGGTTGGAAAAGTTTATTATTTTGTGATAAGATTTCGTTTTTTGACGTGACCCATAGGTAGCCTCAATTGGTTGAAGTCTGTTTGCTTTGTTTGGAAAACAGTAATTAAAATTTGTAATGTCTTCCTTTATAATGATAGCCTTCACATTGCTCTCTCTCTCTCTCTCTCTCTCTCTCTCTCTCTCTCTCTTGCTCTCTCAATGGAATATTTGGACATTGTGCCTAGTGTGCTGTACAATCTTTGTTTATGTATGATATTACAGTGTCTGTGGTAATCCAAATTATGCTGTAAAATTTGTTTTGATATGTGTTCATGTCTGAAGAAATAAGCACTGTGGCAACTACAGATGTTGTGAAATACATGAAATGTATTCGCTGTTGCGAATGTGGACTACCATCAGCTGTAAAATGGAATGACAATGAAAATCAGTGCCGGACCGGGACTGGAACATGAGTTTCCCCTTTTTTGGCAAGTGGTTGCCTTACATCTTGACTATCTGTGCATGACTCATGGTCAGACCCAAACTTCCATAGGTCATCAACCATCTATGTACAACACAGGTACTGTAATATCGTATTTATCTGCCTACACCTGGCAAGCAATTCTCAAGTAAACTGTCTTCCTCATTTTGGGAATATACATAATGGATGCATGAGTGTAGGTTGTAGATGCATGATTGGTGACATATGGAAGTTTAGGTGTGGCTGTGAGCCTTGCTCATGTAGCCAAGTGGTAAGGCGACTGCTCGCGAAAAGTGGGAAACCCAGGTTTGAGTTCTGGGTCTGCAAAAATTTTCTTTCTTGTCATTCTATTACACAGCTGGTGGGGTAGTCCATATTCACAACTGCGAATACATTTCATGTACTTTGTATATGCCCCATGACAGGTTTTGGCTCATAATGTATTGTGTGTCTTATTTTTCATTGACAACATGACATTTATTGTAAAAAACAGATGTAATGTGGTAAGGGATATCCACAATGTATTGTATATTAAAAAAGCTGTATGCTGGTTTGTTTTGATGTTTGAGATCAATGCCATCTGGCGTCAGGTTGAAATAATCTGGACTCTGTGTCTGCTCCCTTCAGTCTGGCATGCAATATCTCAAAATAACATCTTTTGCAAATACCTAACAACAGTTGCACGTGAAATCGTAAGTTTTTCTAGTATTGCTCACTTGTACAAGCTTCCCTAAGCATGTTGTAAGTACTTGCACTCAATACGTAGTTTCGTTCCTGATGTTACATTGACCTTGTAATATTTATATAAAAGCTTTTCTAATTTAACTTTTGTGTAAATTTTGCCACAGTTGTCTGATGATCATCATTTGAAATGCATCATAAATAAAATATTTAGTGATCAAGACGTTTCCATGGAATTACTACCTACATGTACTTTTTATAGTTCTTTGTTGTTTTCTTCCATGGTTTTGTCTTGTTGCTTTCTGTTATTTGTAATATCTTTTCATCCCATGTTGTACTTTCATTCAATAATTCTTTTTTTTTTTTTTTACCATCTGAATCCTTCACTACTGCTTCAAGTTTTACTTCATATTTAAGATAATTAGTAGCATGTTATGAACCTCAGTTGATATAATTGATTAAAATATTGTGAAATATAGAGTCATTGCATGTTTCAGTTTTATGTTTTTTATATTATGTTCATGCTGATCAGTCTCATGTTCTGACACATGGAAGACTTCATGTTATTTACAAAATCTTTCTTGATATGTTAATAACTGTGCATAATTTGTTCCCTTAAAAGTGCAACAATGAGTAACTGATGAATATACATTACTCACTGTGTCATAATCTTTATGATATTTCAGGCGGGCTGTGTTTATTTCAAGAGCATATCGCCAGAGGCAGAAAGTGACTTGAAATATGTTATCCTTTTGTACATATCAGACCAGCATGAATTCGTGGGATTTATCCCTAAGAATCAGACAACGTTATTAGACAATCTCAGTCGTGCCCTAAAGCAAAAAATGCCAAGCCTGATATTGAGAAATCAGTCCCAGGTATGTTTCTGTTTTATCATGTATTGATAAGTGTGTAATAGAAGAAAAGAAGGAAAAATGAAATTGTATTTTTATGACTAGTTTTAATGCCTATTAGAATCTGACTTCAGCAGCGGTATGGGTTGTGGGAACATATAGACATATACAGGTTGGTATGTGCACATGCAATTGCTTGCTTTCTCTCTCTCTCTCTCTCTCTGACAGAGAGAGAGAGAATAACAAAACATGTGAAAAGACCAATGCCAAGGTGAACAAAAACCTATACTGATATGATCAATACTCCTCATGCTATTGTAGATTTCTCTCTAGAACAGTTGAAGATAGGATGACCAGGTGAATCTAGCCATTTGTAAGACAGAAGCTAGATCCATATTTATTGAAAAATCATTGAGAAACATGATTTATATATGAAAGAGGTTGCTTGCAAAACATTTGTTGAACCAATTTCTGAGTTCTGTGTTTTGGCTCGGAATCTTTAAAGACGATCAGCATGACTCATCATTGGTTTGTTTAGTTAATGTCACAGCAATACTCAGGAAACTTCAGTGAGAGTTATTACAAGAAAGACATTGTATGGCATTGCATAGTACAGACATAGATGTAGATGGAGCAACATACTCAACTTCAGTACAGTTGCTGTAAGATTTCCCTAGCTATAGTTCTCTTGTTATTTTTCCCGAAGTTATTGTTTGTAGTATACAAGGAACAATCAAAAAGTAATGGGAATTTTTTTGTTTTTCTTAAAGAATCTTTATTTATTCATCAACAGTAACTTTTCCCCCTTCAAAGTAATCCCACACCTCTGGACCACACTTTTCACTAGGGTATTCAGCTCCTCCAGTGATTCTGTTTTTATCTCATTCATGGTGGTGAAACGACATCCTTTTGTACTTCTCTCCAGCCTCAGGAACAAAAAGAAGTTGCAGTGGGCCATGTCTGGCAGATGCGATGGCTGAGGCAACATAATAGTTTTGTTTTTTGCCATAAAGTCATGAACAAGCATTGAGGTGCAAGCGGGAAAATTATCGTGATGCAATTTACGTGAGTGGTTTTGCCACAATTCTGCTCATTTTCTTCAGATTGCGTCACGCAAAACTGCAGGCAGTTTTCCTTATTAACCAAATGAACATAAGACAGGAACTCCATTGTAATTGAAGGAAATGGTGAGAGGAACCTTCACACATGATCGAACTTGTCAAATTTTTTTAGTCTTGGCTCTTCAGGCAGTTGCCAATGGGACGACTAGACCTTGTTTTTGATGTCATACCCATGTATTGTTACCTGTTATAACCTTCCTGGATATTTGTTGACTGAGCTATGACTACACAATGTTGTTTTCGGTGAAAATTCAACAATTTCAGAAAGGATTTTGCTGTTGCATTGTTCATGCCCAATACTTCCAAAAATATTGCTTGGCTTTAGCCAGAGGATATGCTGACACCATCAGCAACCTCTGTAATGAAGATGTGGCTATTTTCCAGAACCATTTTCTTTACTTCTTCCACATAGTTATCAGTAATTGATGTGCTATGGTGGTCATTTCTCGACACTGCCTGAAATGTTTATACCACTTGTAAACTCTTATCTTACTCATAGTAGATTTGCCAAAAAATACAATTAACATTTCAAATGCATTGCTGTACTGTGTCCCATCCTTCAGGCAAAATTTAATGCAAATTCTTTGATCTGTCTTTTTCGAAAGTAAAAACATGCTGAACAATCAAAAACACATAGAACATTTTTGCCTATCAACAAGAAACAAAATATTCAAAACGACTGAAAATGCATCAGGAACAGGTGTACCAACAACAACAAAAAATATTAAAAAAAGAAAAAAATTGAAAATTGTATGTATAGGGCCTGCGAAATTAAAAAAAAATCAGTGTTACTTTTTGATTGCAACTCATATAAGCTATTTGTGTTATGTTAGTGGAAATAAACTAAAAAAAGAGCATAGTTCTCTGAAAACTAGTGGCATTCTTTGTGCTGTTATGCATGTTTACACATGCATCAGTCAGCTTCAGATGAGTGATTCTGATACCTTTCCATGGTTTTTATTTAATTGGTTGTGTTCTCTGGTATGTGTTGATCACCCACAGGACACAAAGTAGGAGGAGGCAAAGAAGCCGTAAGTGATTTGTTTCTTCTACATGTCAGCATTGTGTCAAAGACTATTGGTCATATTATGAAAAAGCATAAGGAACATTGCATGTTCAATCTGTCTGCCAAAGCTAGGTCACTTCAACACCACCTATGTATTGCTCCGTTAGGGATAGCAAAGACTAGTTAAAACGCATACTGTAGCCATTAAGCAACTATTCTTCTCTATCAGTGGTGCAATGGGAAGTACCCTCTGCCATGCACTTTACAGTAGTTTGCAGAATATAAATGTAGATTGGAGGCTGGCTGGTGTGGCCGTGCGGTTCTAAGCGCTTCAGTCTGGAACTGCGTGACCGCTACGGTTGCAGGTTTGAATCCTGCCTTGGGCATGGATGTGTGTGATGTTCTTAGGTTAGTTAGGTTTAAGTAGTTCTAAGTTCTGGGGGACTGATGACCACAGATGTTAAGTCCCATAGAGCTCAGAGCCATTTTTGTAGATTGGAAGGTCTAACATTTATGAATATATTCTTCAGTGTAATAACATGGGATGAAACAATGCCATGTTTCTCGGGGGCAGTTAGTACAATTTTTGTTGAAACAAATCAAAACCTTTCTCATAATCTTATCAGTAGCCAGAATATGTAATCTTGTTCATTGATCCATTTTACCATTTCATTCACAACTTGCAAATGATTATTTATGTTGTATCTACTTCCATGAATCCAGTTTACTTCTTTGTTTGATTAAATTGATTTTTTTTATCTGGCTGATAATGATGTGGCTCAGTGGATATTTTAATACAAATACAAACCACAGGTCTCTTTCTGCAACTCAGTACTTCAGTCATCTCTGCCAAAGATTTGGTTTGTCAAAAATACCAAACTAAGTCATGGCTTGGAGTCAACATTAAACTGTGTGTCCTCCATTAACTGTGTGGACAAGTCAGTTTCAAGGTCAGAGGAAGTCAAGTACATTGATGGATATCAGCTATTAAACCATCTGTGAAACCAAACAGTAAATTCACATAGTGACTTAAGGCAACTACATGTTTCATCCTAGAACCAGATTGGTGTTCTATGGTGTAAGAATACTCTTCCAAGACAAAAATCTATCTTACTATTCTTGGTGCCAAGTCCTTCTTATCCATAGTCTTCTGGATTGCGGTGCAGTCCATTACAATTTTAAAATGTATTCCTAGTACATACATCTGGCACTTTCATAAAGCGTTAACAATAGCTAAAACTTGAAGCTAGTAATGACTGTATCTTTCCTCTTCAGGTTTTTTTTTTTGCGCTCATATACAAGACTGCATGGAACTTATCATGGGAAGATTATTGTGTTAACACAACTCCAAAATTGTATTTGCTTGCTGCCACGTGTAGTTCCGTTTTGTATTCTGGGTTGTAAGTTTTGATAATTGGATCCGATTAAAGAATAACTTCGAACATCTTGAACACTTGCCTCTGCTCTTCTTCAAACTTCAGTTCTTGATTATTTCTCAGTAAATCTTTGCAAAGGTTTGGCAACTGCGTAATAATTTGAGATAAACGTCCCAAAGCATTCTGTAAGACCTAGGAAACTTTTCATTGCTGTGATGTGAGGTGTGAGGTTGATAACCATGAGGGTTGTGGGATACCAACAACATGTACCGAATTTATCCAACCTTGGCCAAGAGACTACTAATCATCTGAGTCAGATGATTGTCAGGATGACTGAATGTGGGATTCGGATGGGGGCTGTATGGGTTTCCCTTTTGAAGAGACTGGAGACATACTGAAGAAGCTGAATATTGGAAAGTAATTTTGTGTGCCCATGGAGAAACAACGTTCATGGAAAAATCATGACTTTGTTGGTTAAGCTTTTTTTTAGTTCAGTATTAATGTTTGTAATGAGGAGATTAATAAGTAGTTCATTTTCACATCACACAACACCAGTCAGTTTTATTAATTGCTGCTTCAATTAAATGCATATTTTACCATGAAAACCTTACATGTGCAACCTGTGTATGCAGGAGGCAGGTAGCGTGTTTGTTTACACCAAACTCTTGTTTACTGCATAGAGTCTCTGAATTATTGGACTCTAGCTGATTTTTGTATGTAGCTTGCTTTTGATCTATTCTGTAGCTATAAAATACTATATATTTGGGTCAGATGTAACTGCTGACATTATTGTTTGATGTAGTTTATTTTTCTATATCTATATGATCTCTATATGGTATTAGTAGTCAAAATTTTGTTGATTAGTGTAATTATGTATTTAGTTTATTTGCAATAGCTTGGCCAGTCTTCATCATACAGACTGTAATAAAGTGTCTATCACAAGCTCACTCATTAGTAGGTGAAAGTTATTAAAGGGTTTTTCCATCTGATCTTCCCAGATTGTCCAACGTGATACACAAATGTCAGACTCCAACTCTTACCTTCATTTATACTATGCTTCATCTTAATCCCCTTGTGCTGCCTGCCATTCACTATGCACATTCTCCAGCTTAACTTACCTCTTGGCTGGTGTTATTGACATCAGTCGCTTCACTTGCTGCCTCTGTTTGTCACACCACAGCTGGTTTTGCTTTGAGCCTGTGTGATAAAGTGTTCAGACAAATAATGACACCACAAATCTTACAGTATACCTAAGTGTTAGAGAGCCCTAATAATTTTTACGATAAACATTCTTCTCAAAAAACAGTAAGAGTGAAGAGAAAACCTCTGCCATGGCTTACAGACCACCTCAGAAAAGTTATGAGTGCCAGAGATGCAACACACAGGATGTACAAATAGTGCCAGACCTCTGATAACCATCTTACCTACAGACAACCACACAATCAAGTTAGTCAATCTGTGAGAAATTCAAAACTGACATTTGCCCACTCGCTAATGCGGGACCTTCACACACCTGCTGTCATGTGGTAAAATCTGTGAGGTCCAGGCAAACCTAAATCTGCAGCTGAACCACTACTTCTTATTGAGGATCTAAACAACTGTTTCACTATGCTGATATCTTTACTTCACAAACACGTAAGGGTGCAAAACATCGTCTCTCTCTTGAAATATCAGAGGATGACACAAATGAAAAGCTTTTCTGCAGCCGGTAAGCCTTAATATGATTAGGACTTCCATTGTGCTTATTCATTTGGCTGCCACAGTACATGATAATATAACAGTGCAGAAGACCAGTCTTCTAGTCAGTCCTCAACTGCCCAAAATAATGGATATTTTTTTACCATTCTCTGACCTGCAGCATCTTCTCGTCATCTTGGAAGCAGGGACACAAAACCAAGAAGGGACCCATCAAACAACTTTCCGGCTAAAGGCCCATTTGCATTCTACCAGCATTATCCAAGTCTTAAGGAATACACAGTCCATGAACTGCTTACCAATTCTTCAATCTAAATGGATAGATAAAAAATCTACTCACCAAGCAGCGGCAGGGGAACACACGCACAGAAGGGTTTAACTTATACAAGTTTTTGGAGCCAGTGGCTCCTTCCTCTGACAGAAGAGTTGAAGAGGAAGGAATAGGGGTGAAGGAAGACAACTGGAGAGGTCTAGGGAAAGGGTTACAGCTCAGAAAAGTCACCAAACTTACCAGATGGGATGAGAAAGAAAGTCTTTCCCTCTCATCCCATCCAGTAAATCTCTCCTGACCTGGGATTTCCGGTGACTTTTCTGAACTGTACTCCTTTCCCTAAATCTCTCCAGTCCTTTTCCTTCACCCCTCTTCCTTTCCCTTCAACACTTCTACCAGAAGAAGGAGCCACTGGTTCTGAAAGCCTGTAGAAGTTAAGCCCTTTCGTGTGTGTGTTCTGCTGCAGTCGCTTGGTGAGTAGATTTTTTATCTATTCATTTACATTGTATTAACAATAATTGATTATTCCTGTTGTTATATTTACCAGTTATTTGGCATCAAATAACGTTTTAGATAAACAACTGTCAGGTTTCTGCAAAATCGAAGCACGACGACTGATCTTCTGAAAGTGACTGATCAACTGAAGCAAGCTGTAGACAAACAGCAGCTGACTATTATGTGCTTTTTGGATTTCAGTGAAGCTTTCAACACTGCTGACTTTGACATACTACTTGCTAAGCTCACAAGTCAAAATTTTTCTTTTAGAGCTGTACAACGATTCCATTCGTATCTTACATCCCCCCTGACAGTGTGTAATGATTGGAACTAAGTGGTCACAGTGAAGGGATGTAGTATAAGAGGTCACACAAGGATCAATATTGGGCCCATTACTTTTAACTCCCACTGAAAATATGATGACTTCAGTTATATCTAGGTGCAAGTCCAACAAACTAGTTCACTTGTGCCTTATCTGAGTGCGTGCAGAGAACAGGTATGATACCTAACCCATCTAAAATGTAAATTGTCTCCGTCACTCACAAAAGACATTTTACCATGCAGTTCAGAGAACCTCTGGCACCATTAATCCTAAACAGCATAGAAATAACCTTTTACTCTTTTGCAGAGAACATGGGGTTAATTCTGGAGCATCACTTAGACTGGACCGAAAACACAACCACAGTATTTAAGGTGTCACAGTTACTTCATTCACTACGGAAATATAAAGAAGTATTTCCTTTCAAGGTTAAAAAGAAGCTTGTAGAGTCACTAATACTCCAATTCTTGGCTGTGGTGATGCTGTTCTCCAACAACTTTCATACGAAAGCTCACACAGGCTAGAACTGGTAATGAACGCGTGTGTGCAATACATTTGTGACATACACTATTTCAACCATATCACTCCTGCCTACAAAGAATTATCATGACTGCGTACCAATAAGTGCAGAGACTATCATCATTTGTCTCTCCTCTAATGTCTTCCCCATTATAGCACTCCCTCGTATTTATGTTCAACTCTTGCAGTGTTATCTGAACAGCACAGCTGAAATACTTATTCTCAACAAAGTAAATCCTCTCTGTACCATCACATAACACTGGCATGTTCTCTAAATCATCTTCTGTATCAGGAACCTAAGTTGGAACAATCTTTCTAAAAAAAAAATCAGATAAATGAAATTCTTTTCAAACTTCAAAAGAAAGTTAATGCCCATCTTCTATCACAATGGTCATCTCTCCCATACACTAGTCTGTAGCCACTCTCATCAGTCTCCTTCCCCCTCAGGGTTTCAGTCCCACTTATTGGTAGAGTTCTCTTTTCAAATTCTGTTGTTTCCTAACAATCACTGTCACTATCATTTCTATCTCTGCCTGCTTCTTTATCCCTTCCACTTTGATAATACTAAACATGTATTCAAATGCGCTAATCATTCTGAATGCCCTTTAGTATTACAATTAGTGTCAACCATTATTTTCATTATTATTTTATTATCATCATCATCACGTTAGAAACTTGTTTGTTAACAGGAGTTGGTTCTTGAGAAACGGCATACACAGCAACAACAACAGCAACAACAACAGCAGCAGCCAGAGGAGGAACACCAGACCCTCTGGGAAGGACTTCTAGAGTGGATAGACAGGACAAAGTGTCTCAACGATGCTGATCAAATAATAAGACATATACCATGTCGAATTTCAATAAAACCAAAGGACGGTGCACCGGACTTGTGAGTTGCATTTCCCATAAAATAAAAGCATCTCTCTTTACATTTCTGAATACAAGCATTATTAATTCGCAATTTAATACATTTTTGGTATGTTAAAAAGAAAACATAAAATGTTATATGAAATACTCCTCACCTGCAATGAGGACTTTGCATAAGTTTAATTTGCAGGCTAAATTGACTATCCTGCATTCTTAAACTACAATGTGTATATTTACTTTATTTGTTATATGATTGGCTTTTTGTGTATAATCCCCAAATTACGTAGAATGTTTAATTTTTATTACTTAGTAACACGAAGTTGCAGGTGTTAGGAATATTATTTTTAGATTATAAATGAGTATCAAGTATCAAGTCTCCTAATGTTAAAGTAATCTCTACTACTACATAAAACCAAGTTACTTTTTTAACAGTGTTACCAAAAATCTTGAAAAGTTCTTGAGCTATTATCTTCAGATTTTGACAAGATGCTGTAATAAACATTCAGATAGACATACATACATCATTCGAATATACTCTGCCGGAAAAAATTTGTACACCTGGAAAGACAACGTCAATTTTGACCCAATGATGGCATGTGCCACCTGGGGAATAGAAGATGTACTGAGAACGGTTTCAGTGTCATCCACCAACAAATAGCATAGTGACATAGCTACCAAAGTGCCATTCATGTCTAGCCTGTAATAGGTAATGTTCACAGCCAGAAGGCTCAGTGTGGTGCAAAAATGTGAAGCGAGCAGGCAACCATCCCAAGGAGGTGCACTCATGCTTTCTATAGCCAACTGAACATGTTTGAAAGGGTCAAATTGTGGCCTTCCAAGTAGCAGGATGATCCTTTTGGAGAATTGCCACATAAGTTGCACATGCTGCATCAGTTTTGCAACGATGCTGGTGTCAGTTGTCACATGAACATCGGGTGAACATTCTCACACCAGTAGATGTGGTTCCGGAGGTCCACAAAGCAGAGATGCTCAGCAGGATTGTCATATTGTAAGGGCAGCAGTGGCTTATCCCACAGCTACCACTTCACAGATAAGAGGACTTTTGAGCCCAGACATGTCAACATGAACTGTTGCGAACCAGTTATGAGCAGTGGTACTGCGGTCATGCACACCTCTAGTCCATCTGCCACACACACCACAGCATCAACGTGCACACCTTGTTTGTTGCCATCAGAGGATCACTTGGAAGAATGGCGTGGTGCACCATGGTCTTCAGCGATGAAGACAGATTCTGCCTACACCCAAGTAACGGTCATTTGCGTGTATGATGTAGACCTGGTGAACACTGTCTCGTAGAGTACATTCGTCCAAGACATACTGGTCCCACACCAGGCCTTATGGTCTGTGGCACAGTAAGTTACAACTTTTGTTCAACTTTGGGTTTCTGGAGGGGATGATAACTAGTGCTTGGTATGTGCAGAATTTTGTGAGACATTTTCTTTTGCTGTTTTTGCAACAGGAAGGTGATGTGTTATGCCAACAGGATAATGCTTGCCCACACAATGTCCTTGAAACTCAGTGCACTGTAGGGTTGTCAGGTTGTATGTTTTTTCCCGTATTCTTACGTTTTTTTACTGTTAATTTCGCCTTACGTTTTTTATTTCCTCATACAGCACACACTTCAGTATTTTTAATATTTGGCGCTGAACTATCGCAGAACCCAACACAATTCTTCCCCTTAATATACATATAACAAAAATTCACATTAATTTGGTTATATTTGTTATTATTGCCATTCAGATATAGATTTTAGGCTGGTCTACGTTTAAATTGGTACTTCTGAGGATCACTCGATCGCATAATCGATAATGTTGTCGATATACTTATTTCTGATTCTGATGTGTACAACTACAGATGTATGTAAACTAATAAACTTCATTGCAGTGATAATTTCTTGAATCCATACAGTGGAAAGTCTAGTTTTCTTAATTTACTTTTGTTCAAGAATTGTAATGACTTCACCAGCGAAGAAGAAACGTGGCAAGCAACAGCAGTACAGTCAAGTTTACTTAAAGAAATGGGAAGATACTTTCGCGTGGGTTAGGCATGGTTTAACGTCTGATAAACATGATTTGTACGTCGTGCAGGAAGGAATTCAGCATTTCTCATGGTGGACAGTTTGATCTCAAGCAACACGCTCAGTACAAAGGACATCAGTTAAAGGAGAAAGCAAGTAGTCAAACCATGAAAGTTTCCAAATATTTTGTGAACTCTAAGAAATCTGAAGCCAACGTTGTCATAGCTTGTGAGTTAGGACATTTTTTATCACACAGTCAAACACAACCTAAGTTATTCAAGTTTGGATTGTAGCAATAAATTGATGTCATGTATAATCACAGATTCAGAAACCGCTGTAAAACTTTCCTGTGGCAAGACGAAGGCAGAAATGTTGGTGAAAAACGTATTAGTACCTAAAAGTGTCAGTGATGTTGTTAATATTCTAAAATCTCCTGAAAATAGTAAGTTTTTCTCAGTAGCAACAGACGCTTCGAATAGAGGCAACAGAAAGATGTTCTCAATTTGAATAAGATACTTTGGACCTTTAGTAGATGTACAGAACAAACTGTTGACATTTATTGAACAGCCTGATGAAACTTCAAATGCAGTAGAAAAGTTAATTGTTGATAGTGTGGAGAGCCATTAACTAAATATTAATAATTTAACTGCATATAGTGCTGACAATGCTAATGTGAATTTTGGCAGGAAACAATCTGTTTATCAATTACTGCTTTCCATAAATTCCAACCTGCAGAAAGCCAGTTGTTCAAACCATATGGTTCATAATGCGATGAAGTGTGCTATGGAAGAGCTGGAAATGGATGTAGAGAATCTTGTTTTGAAGATCTATAATCATTTCTCAGTATCAGCCAAAAGGCGTGAGGAACTGAAATCATTTTTTGAATTTATGGATTTTGAGTGGTCTGAGATATTAAGGCATGTGCCCACAAGATGGCTGTCCTTAACTCCTTCCATTAACAGATTGACTGAGTGCTGGCCAGCTATAAAGAGCTATTTCAGGAGCATTGATGCCTGTCCAAAGCAACTTGCATCAGTTTAGCTGAAGACCCAGTGAAAGGAATTATTCCTGAAATTTACTTGCATTTTGTGTAAAATATAGGAGGTCAAATGCAAACAGTATCCAAATACCTGGAGAAAATGGAGCTAAGCATCACTGAATCACATAACAGTCTGTGCATGATGTATAAGAAGATTACACAAAGAAAGAAGGATAAATTCTATGGAAGTGAAACCAAGAAATTAATGGGAGAGATTTCATCAACATCTCTTAAAAAGATTTCATGTGAATTTGATTATTTTCTATGACACATTGTTGAAATATCTTGAAAACCATTATGACTTCTCAGCTAGTAATAAGTATGCAAGGTTGGAACCTCTTTCTTTGAATAGGGAATTACAATATTGTGATTTTGAACTTGCAGTGGAAACACTTAATCTAAAATATAGGATCAACCTGGATCAGCTATATGAAGAATTTTGTGAAGTGAAAGATAACTTTACTAACTGTATCATTAAGGATGGTGATGTTGCGTCTAAGTGGGTAATATTCTTCACACTAGTGCCTCAACAAAAAGTGACAAATATCTCGCGGCTCATGTGTTTTATACTAAGCATACCAGGTTCAAATGCATTTGTGGAACGAGTGTTTTCGATGATGAAGAACAAGTGGACTGATGTTAGGAATAGGTGTCCACCAGAACTTATAGAATCAGAGCTTCAAATAGTAATAAATTTTGACATGTCCTGCAAAGATTTTTTTAACCAACTAAAGAATGACAGTACATTCCTACATAAAGCTAAATCAGTTTCAAAATACCATAGTGATATGAAGGAATAGGGCTTAAGATGTAAATGCGAGCTATTTTTGACTGAAAATGGCATTTAATAAAAATATGAATGCACTAGCCATTAAAAAATATGTCCATGAAAAATCTTCCTTTTTTTTGTGAAGAAAGTGGCAACCCTAGTGCACTGTGAGATGTGTAGCAACTTCCCTAGTCACCACGATCTCCAGACTTGGCTCCAGTTGAGCATGTCTGGGATATGCTGGGACGAGAAGTGACTTGTGGGACTTGTCAAACAACAGCTCTTACAGTACCATGTGAAGTGGTCAAGCAGGTGTGTGGTAACATACACCAGGACAGGATCTGCGATCTGTGTGATCAACTGGGTGCCAGAATAGGCACCTGCATTGCCACTTGTAGAGGCTGCACCCATGTTCTAATATGGGTGTTTCAGCATGTAATGATCCCTGGTACCATAGAACCGCATGTGCTATTGATCTGTAAATATAATCATATCATGTACTCCATATGAACTGTTGCAAAAATAAATCTTGAGTGAATTGGAAACTTCTAAAAAGGTGTCCTATTTTATTTTTGTTGCACAGTAGAGGAAATGCTATTTTAACTGTTAACTATTTCATCACTTTGAGATGACAGTGGAGGAAACATAACACATAGAACAACAAAATAAAATCAGTTGTTTCTATGAAATTAATATTCGGAGGTTAATGTGGATGGGGCTGGAGGCTCAATGCACGCTGTTGTTTTAATCAGAAACTTGCAACACATTTATTTATCAGTAATGTTAGTGTGTAAAAGTAAGCAAAACTTCACTTTATCATAATCATACAGGGTCTGTCCCAAAAGTTCGCGGAATCATTTTTAGTAGTTGGCAACGCTGGCTGGCGAAGTGGAGCTTCGGGTGGAGAAGTTGATGGGGGACCTGAGCTTCGAAGTGAGATTGGTATCAGTCACCTGTGAGTAGTTGTTGAGGCGGGGTCACACTACATGCAGAGGTATCTACTACACCCTCATCAAGCAAAAAATGGACCAGTTTTTGGAGCAGTATTGTGCAATCAATTTCTGTATGAAACTGGGAAAAAATTGGGTGATGTTCTAAATGCTTTAGAAGGCCTACATAATGGGGCACTGAAACAAATCCAAAGTTTCATGTGACACAAGAGGTTCCGAGAAGGTTGGGAGTCCTATGATGACGATGACCTCGAACACCTGTCAACATCACAAGTGGACAACTTGGTGCAAAAAGTGCATCAAGCTGTGGACAAGGACTGACAATAAAGTGTTTGGATGATTGCAGAGGCGTGTGAAATATCCAGAACAATTGTTCACCAGATTTTAACAGAGGATCTGCAGATGAGAAAAGTCTTGGTGTGAAAAGTTCTGACGAGTGAGATGAAGGAACAGCGTTTGTTGAAGTACCAGGAATTGCATGAGTGCTATGAAATGAAATGGACCCAGAATTTTTGCCTAGATTGATCACAGGGGACAAGATGCGGATTTTAGAGTATGATTCTGAAGCAAAGTGTCGGAGCAGCAAATGGCTCATCAAGGAGTCTCCTCATCTGAAAAAGCAATTATGAGCAAATCATGAATCAAGACAATTATCATTGTGTTTTTTGAAAGAAAAGGTATGGTTCACAGTTAATTTGTGCCACAAGGACAAACAATCAACAAGGAATTTTACTATGAGGTGCTCAGACGGTTGCGTAACAGGGTTCGACATATCTGAAAAGAAATTTGCAGTACTTGGATTGAGAACCATGACAATGTGTCAAAACACACTGTGCTGGTTGTCTCAGAGTTGCTGGCCAAAATGGGTGTGACAATGCTGCCCCAGGCACTGTACAGCCGTGATCTGGCACCAGCAGACTTCTTTTTCTTCCCAAGGATCAAAAGAGCCCTGAAAGGAACTTGGCATGGGATGCTGGAGGTGGTAAAAGCAACTTCAATGACTGCTCTGAAGGAGATTTCCTTTGACGACTTCCAGGGTGCCTTCAGTGATTGGGTGAAGCAGTGGCAATGGTACACCAAAGCAGGGGGAGAACACTGAAAAATTCTGGAAAGATTGTAAACTGATATTGAATAAATGATTTTCAAAAATTCATATTTAAAAAAAATAAAAAATGTGCATTTCATCACACACTGAAACAAATCTACTGTTTCACTGTTTTTTATGACCACTGCGCTTGATTTTGACACATTACCTTTTAATGTAAATTTCTAGGCATATTTCCCAGCTAAATGATATTTTAAACAGAGATAGAGATTTATCTTTAAAATTCATTGCCATCTTTTGGTGCTGGAATTTGCTTTCCCATAGCATAATGATAACGATAAATAGTTTAGACAAGAAGAGAATAGAAGCTTTCGAAATGTGGTGCTACAGAAGAATGCTGAAGATTAGATGGGTAGATCACATAACTAATGAGGAGGTATTGAATAGAATTGGGGAGAAGAGGAGTTTGTGGCACAACTTGACTAGAAGAAGGGATCGGTTGGTAGGACATGTTCTGAGGCATCAAGGGATCACCAATTTAGTACTGGAGGGCAGCGTGGAGGGTAAAAATTGTAGAGGGAGACCAAGAGATGAATACACTAAGCAGATTCAGAGGTACTGGGAGATGAAGCAGCTTGCACAGGATAGAGTAGCATGGAGAGCTGCATCAAACCAGTCTCAGAACTGAAGACAACAACAACAACATAGCATAACATTACTTTAATGATTGTTGAATATGGGAAAAGATGTTATTTGAAGGTACCAAACTTGGAATTACTCATACTTTGTGAATAAAAACGTGTAACACACTATTCTGGTAAAAATGAAATAATTATTCAAGAAATTTACATTCACACTGGAGAGAGATTCTCTCTCAACTTAACTTTCAGTACTGGCTGCTGCCCAACTTGTTCACAGATTCTGATAACACTGTGAATAAAAAATGCTTAAGTGTTCAATTGCTGTAGTGAGCGCTCTGTTGGCCTCTGTTGAAAATGTTACACAACTTTCCAAGCAGCTGTACCATGGCTTACTTATGGCTCTTGAAGATAGCTTGAACCACATAAAAGTTGCTGAATGCTTAGTATGAAATACCAACTATCATCCATTTGGAGCTTTTCGATGTCCATATTACCACTGTAATATGGGCTTTTCCTTATATGCAGAAACAGAGCCACAGTTAACCGACTTCAATGATGATCAGCTTCTTCACAAGTAGCATTATTATATATAAGTGTTCAAGGCACTAGAAAGTCTACTCACTCACTTTTACAGAAGCAACGTTCCTCCATGACTCTTTAAGACAGACATGTGTCTATAACTTCTAAAGAATAACTAATGAAGAAGGCAGGATCCCATAGCACCCTTTGTCCTACAGTACTTCCCCTAACTTATGTCACAGCTAATTATTTCTAGCCATTTCTCTATCTTTAAATAATAATAATTTGTACATTTGGGTTCTGTTGTTTGTTTTATATTAAACAAATTCTCAATATTAAACATTTTAACAATTAATGTTTTATACACTATACAAAAGGGAATACCTTAAACTACTTCATATATCTGTTGCTAGGTGGCAGCACCCTTCAGTAGAGTTCATAGCACATGATATCACACTACATTGTTCCATGCTATTGCTGCTAGGTAACATATGCTGACACTTAATTCACAGTAATTTTGGTTGTTTGCTTTGGACTGATCGTCTACACTCAATAAGCATTGCCAACTTATGAAACGAAAAGTGATATTTAGGAAATGATAACATTCATGTATCTATTATTACATACTCTAATAAAAATTTAAACAAAGGTGGGTTACATATTTCTTTAATGTATTTGGAGTCTAAATGTAAATATACAATGGGAAGTGCCGTAAGCAAAAATCTCAAATTTTTGTTCAGTTTACTTCAAACCTTTACACAATACTCTAATCAATGTACAGATGGACATAGGTTCCATTTATTAAAAAATATTTATGGTGTATAGATATATATAACTTACAAAGACAAAACATTGCTAGCAATGATCTTGAAAACATCTTGACTGATTTACCTCAAAGTTTTACACAATACACTAATGAACATTGAGATTAATATAGGCAAACTTCCATTAAAACAGTAATGTACAAGTTTGGTGTTAAAACTGACTGAGAAAGAAAATACTATGCTGTGCTGCAAAAATGTGCAGTTTCATTTTTTCTTGAAGTCAGCTTTAACTATAATAAAGGGCATTTAAACCATTAGGCAAATCCTTCTCCAGTATATTTCCTTGTATATAATTTTACACAAAAATTGTGTACATGACAATATGCTGTTTTGTTTCCTACCTTGTACTTGGTTATGATGGAAAACAAGAAAGTTTAATTTATGGCTAACTTCGTAATCCTGCCCATTCACAGATTGAAACTACATGAAATGCTGCAATTGAAGTTACTATCCTCTCAGATCCAGCAGCTGGAGGGCTCTCTCTCATTCCCTGTTTACCATTGATCCCAAGCAATTTAGCCACTCATTTTAGTGATTTAATTCCCAGTAAAGGTTTCATTACCCTTAACAATAAACAAGGCTAAAGGTCAGAGTGAGATGGGAAGAGGAGATGGACAGAAGTAGGGGGATGTAGAGAGGGGAAAGGAGATGATGGACAGGGGGTTGGGGGGGGGGGGGAGGGGGGGGGGAGTGATAGATAGAAATAGGGAGGAGGAGGAGATTAGGACATATATCCAGTTCTCATATATACAGGGTGATTCAAAAAGAATACCACAACTTTAAAAATGTGTATTTAATGAAAGAAACATAATATAACCTTCTGCTATACATCATTACAAAGAGTATTTAAAAAGGTTTTTTTTTTCACTCAAAAACAAGTTCAGAGATGTTCAATATGGCCCCCTCCAGACACTTGAGCAATATCAACCCGATACTCCAGCTCGTTCCACACTCTCTGTAGCATATCAGGCGTAACAGTTTGGATAGCTGCTGTTATTTCTCGTTTCAAATCATCAATGGTGGCTGGGAGAGGTGGCCGAAACACCATATCCTTAACATACCCCCATAAGAAAAAATCGCCGGGGGTAAGAACAGGGCTTCTTGGAGGCCAGTGATGAAGTGCTCTGTCACGGGCTGCCTGGCGGCCGATCCATCGCCTCGGGTAGTTGACGTTCAGGTAGTTACGGACAGATAAGTGCCAATGTGGTGGCGCTCCATCCTGCTGAAATATGAATTGTTGTGCTTCTTGTTCGAGCTGAGGGAACAGCCAATTCTCTAACATCTCCAGAGAGTGTGGAACGAGTTGGAGTATCGGGTTGATATTGCTCGAGTGTCTGGAGGGGGCCATATTGAACATCTCTGAACTTGTTTTTGAGTGAAAAAAAACCTTTTTAAATACTCTTTGTAATGATGTATAACAGAAGGTTATATTATGTTTCTTTCATTAAATACACATTTTTAAAGTTGTGGTATTCTTTTTGAATCACCCTGTATTTAGCAGTTCTGAAGCATTGCAAGGTTCACTACTACTACTACTACTACTACTATATAAGAAATAACAAATCTATTTGGATTATTAACTGAGGCAGGAAGATGGGTTGACAGAGGATAGCTAGACCCTCAGGGAGAGGCAACAGGGTTTCTGGCTAGGAATGCAGGGGGGAGGGGTGCTACACATGTGATACATGTGCACTGGAGTCAATGAAGTGCAACACATAATGAAGCTGACATGGTGGAGTGGACTGGGATGGGATGAGGTGACAGGACAGAGTAATGTGAAACGGTTGGGCTGAGGGTGTGGGGATAGTGTGTTAGCCCTCTCCATGTATAAAAGAAATGAAATCAGAGGCTACTGCACAGTGAACTATCGCTATCAAAAATTTGGCATGAGTGAATGACTCTGACCGCAAAAGGATCTTCATATGAAATGAAAAATTTCCAGGGACTGCATAAATTTTTGCATTACAATTGCGTAGAAGACTGGTATATTTACAAGTAACAAATTATAAATAACTCATAGTTCTCATATGCCATTCCCACATAGGCTGCATCTGCAGATTAATGCACAAGCTAAAAAATGGAACAAAAATGGTTGTTTCAACTTTTTATGTCCCAGAATGTGTCTCACTGTGGCGTCCTAACTGCAGGACATAAAAAGAAAGCAATAGTAAGATTCTGGGTTACCAAGAAAGTTTTAGCTATTTGGTTTTGTGTGGGCAATGACCCCCAGGCCCATGTTATGCTCCGATGTTGCTGTAAAATGTTGTTGCTTATTATGTCTGAACACTGCAGGGGCATTAGCCAAACAGTGATGAAACAACACACAGCAAACTTATAATCCTAGCGGAAATTGACACAGCTCCCCCCTGTAAATAAACAGATTTATTATCCAACAAGATGAGAGAGTGCAGTTCTCATTATCTTCACTGAATAATAACAGAATGATCTTCCAGTTTGCATACTGTGTGCTGTGGTAATACTGTCACAGTGAGAACAACAAGCTTAGGGGTGCAGTAGGCTATATTTATTGTTAGTTGGTTGCCTACCATTGAAAAGTTATAGGACAATATAAAGAATGTTGTAATTTAAATAAGTGTGAGTACAACAGATTTTCATTTGCCCTCATTATCAGACATGGTGACATGAGCAGTTAACAGAGAGCAAAGTTTTGTACAAATCTGGAATGAGTTAACACAAAAATGGCGCTAACACTGTGTGGAAGTACCAAATCATATGGAAGGCCGCACAGAGAAAATGCTTCATGTTATCCTTATCTGGGCAGCTCACGTATTCAACATTAATGTGAGAAAATCCCAAATACCTATCAGATGAGCAACTCGAGTTGCGTGCCAGAGTACGTAGGTAGTGAGCTGTGCTGTATACGGATCACACTACCGCAGACAGCGAAAGTTAAATTTTCCAAATATCAGCAAAGCTTACACCCATCAACACCAGGCTTGGCTAGGAGACCAGTTGCATGGCAGCCAGAACATGAATACCAGGAAGCTTAATTCTTCTTTCTCAAGTCTCTTAACTTCCAAGAAGCTGTACATGGTGGGTGTGACTCAATGCTGTTGTCAATGTGATGGGTGAAAATGTCGCTTTTTTTTTCTTTTTTTTAAAAAAAAAAGAAATGAAACCCACCAAGAATGCAGCGAAACTTCCCACACTTGGTGTACAAAATGTATGTTAGCAGTCACGCGGTTTGTACTGCCTAAAGCAGTGTCTCCTTGATTGATTGGTTTCTTTGTGCCATCCATGGTGCCTCAGTTTGATTAGGTCACCAAACTATTGGACTGGGTGCCATCTTGGCATCTTGACATGCAGTGTTTTAGCTGAACAATAAAAAATGTCATATTCAATTATTCTCTGAGGATGGCAGTGACAGCAATGCATCCTGTGCTGTCAGCTAGGCCAGGTGCCAGCTCTGATCAACTTTTTGTGTTACATTATAATAATGTTCTCCCATTTGGGATGTCTTTATTACTGTAGCAATGTCTCCTATAGTAGCAAAAGTTAGTTAATTTGTTTTTTACCCTTTACAGTTATATAATATGTACACCTGATCAAAAGGACACAAAATAAATGAAGTAGTTTTAAAATTAGATATAGTGATTACGACACAGAGTAAACAAATGTTGCATTACTGAGAGTGCATCTGTCATGTGTGTTCATTGCAAAAACAAATGAGCATGAATAATTGTCTATAGCTTTTTGTAGTTCTCAACTTTTCAAAAATATATTAAGTGTGTTTGTGTATAAAATTGTTCTGTACAGACATGAATCAACAAGTGAAAACTCCAATTTGAGTTGCAACCCTGTTACGTAAAGTGCATAGCTGCGTTCCATTGCAGGATCAGCCTCTTCAGTGACTTAGAGTTTGCAGAACCCTGATGCCTGTCGACAAATGTAATGTGCTAGCAAACAGGCCTCACTGGCCAGAGACAATGGTCATGTGCATGTGAGTTATGCTTGTCTGAGTGTGTGTGTGAAAAAGATAGATTGCTACTTTCTGTAAAGACGACATGTCAGGTTGTAGAGAGGCACAATTAAAAGATACTCACACAAAGCTTTCAGTCACAGCCTTTTACAGTAAAACTAACACACACACACACACACACACACACACACACACACACACACGGGTGCGCAACCAAGCACACCTAACGCACACACGACCGACAACTCCAGCATCTCAGGCTGGAATGTAGCATTGTATGGAATGTAAGTAGCAGTCTGGAGAGGGGTGGAGAAGGGGAGGTGATAGTATTGTATAGATGGAGACAGAGAGAGAGAGAGAGAGAGAGAGAGAGAGAGAGAGAGAGAGAGAGACTCTGCCTGGTGGAGTGTGCTATGACTAGACTGACAACAGGCACAGTGTCAGGAAGTTGTGGCACAGGGAGGTGGAGGAAGAAAAGGAGCAAAAAAGGAGAGGAGCTCGAAAAGACAGACAGATGCATTGGCGGAGGGCTGCAAATAAATGAAGTGGGAGATAAGAATGGAGAGGAGATGATAGGACAGGAGGGGTGGAAACTGTTGGGTAGAGGGTGTGGGGACAGTATGTTACTGCAGGTTGAGGCCAGGATAATTATGGGAGCAGAATGTGTTGTAAGGATAAGTCCCATCTGCGCTGTTCAGAAAAGCTGGTGGTGGAGGGAAGGATCCAGATGGCTTGGGTAGTGAAGCAACCATTGAAATCAAGTGTGTTATGTTCAGCTGCATGTTGTGCACAGGGTGGTCTACTTTACTACTGGCCACAGTCTGGCGGAGGCGGTTCATCCTGGCGAACCCAACCTCCACAACATCATAGTCCATCCTTATGCCACTCCCAAACCAAACCCCTTGCCACAAGGATGGTATACCTATGAAAGATCCAGGTGCAAAACCTGTCCAACCCACCCACCCAGTACTTCCTATGCCAGTCCTGTGACAGGTTTAACCCACCCCATCAGGACCCTGGCCACATGTGACAGCAGTCATGTCATTTACCAGCTGTGCTGCAATCATTGCACAGCTTTTTACATTGGTATGACTACCAACCAGCTGTCCACTAGGATGAAAGGCTAACGCCAAGCTGTGAGCTGATGCATTCGCCTGTATTTTCCCCACTCCTGTCCTTTTTTCTCTTTTTTCCCCACCTCCCTGCCCCATAACATCCTGACACTGCATCTTTTGGCAGTCTAGTCCCTGCACACACTACCAGACAGTGTTCCTCTCTCTCTCTCTCTCTCTCTCTCTCTCTCTCTCTCTCTCTCTCTCTCTCTGCTCATACGCTACTATCCTTTCCCCTTCCCCACCCCCTCCAGATTGTTGCTTGCATCCCACATGATGTTGCTCTCTGGCCTGAGATGCTGGAGTTGGTGGTCGTTTGCTTGTGTGCATGTGTGTGTGTGTGTGTGTGTGTGTGTGTGTGTGTGTGTCTTTACTGACAAAGGCTGTGGCTGAAAGCTTTATGTGAGTTCTTTTAATTGTGCCTGTCAACAACTTGACGTGTCTTCTTTATGGTAAGTAGCAATCTATCTTTTCCCACATTGTTGATATTCCTACCTGAAGTTTCCATTGTTTGATGTGTGTTTTCTATTTTAGAAGACTACCTCCTGGCCAGTAGCTTAAATGTGTATCAGTCTTGTTGTTGTTGTTGTTGTCTGCAACTCAGCGTATCCTCTACATGGTGAGCTGCAATCTATCATTTTCATTATATCATTATTCATTGTTGCACACTAATCGTGTTGCGCCAACAGTGTTAAGCTTATCAGACTACAGTGCTTTATCACAGGTCTGTCCGTGTAATGATCTAAGTGAGATGTACGTTATGGATAGCAAGTTAAGAGATGGTGGCTTGATCCAAATTAGACAATGCATCCCAGCAATGCAGGTTGGTGACCTACAAAAATGACATAGAGGATCACACAGTTTCTAAGGCTGAGGAATGCCCAGCATTCTATTGGCAAACACTGGCATCTGATGAATCCTGAACACATCTCGGCAGTACCCCATGATATAATTCACAGATGCCACTCGGCCAAAAGCTCCCCTGTGCATCCCATGACCACACACAACATAATGTCCATAAACCCTCCTCTTGCCACACTGGAATGTTACTTCTCATGGTCCAAAACAATCCACTATACCCTTCAAAACCCCATATCACGTAAGAAACAGATTGCCCGATCGCTTGGTCTAGCAGGCAACCCTTGGCAGGGAATGGCCACCAGGCAGTGACAGCGCCACAACCTTACTTGTGGCACCATCCACTAGATGGCCCTCCGTTCTGTGAAATATGTGGCAACATCATCCGAATGCATGCAGCTTTCCACTGTTTGGCATCTGTGAAGTACAGCTGTTTCTGACATACCAGAGGTAGTGGATCGAGTCGTCATGCCGAGTGCCTGCGAGTATATCAACTGTGGAAGGAGTATGTTATAACCTTTAATCACCAATAATTGTGTGGATATTCAAACACACTCACTTAGAAACAATAGCTCGTTACATGATAACAACTCAGTATCTCTTAATCGACTGCCGTGCTGTGACATGCGGCCGGCGCCGTTCGTAGCTAGGTGGCGCTCCCGCACTCAGCCGAGTTGCGGAGCGCCTCTATCGCCATTTGCGTTTACTGTCGTGGCGGCACTGTTAAATGTCGTGGCACTGTCACAACACTTTTCCCCCCTTGAAAAAAAAAACACTCACTTCCTTGGAGACATGGACAGTGCAGAGACATCCATGGCCTCTTGTGAGGCCCCGCGGAGAGACACGAGAGTATGGTCGAAAATGTCCAGGACGGAAGCTCGTGCGTGGAACGTGCCTCCTGGACGAGATGATGGGTGAAAACTCCGGAGCAGAATCCATAGGTGTCGTGGACCTGGGGGTGTGCTCCAGCGAGATGGGTTCCAGAGAAGGCGGCGTCGCGACTGGGGCCGGTTCCGGCGTACTCAGAAGCGGTAGCGATGTCGGCTGCATCAACACGTACGGTAGATCGGCAGCAGTGACAGGACTGGCTTCTCGGGCTGGTGGAGGCGAAGGAAGGGGCGGTGGCACCGGCGTGGCCACCACTCGTGGGCGAATCTGGTCGTAATGGCGAACAACCATGCCGTCGTCCGTACATATTTCACAAAGCCGGCGGCCGCGCAGAGCCTTGACCACCCCTGGAATCCATTTAGGGCGAGATCCATACCCTCGTGGCCACACGTCGGCGCCCACCGTGTATTTTCCCCCACTAGGTGACACAGCACAAGGCCTGACAGGGTGAAGCAGGTGCAGGAGAGTGCGCGGTTGGCGGCCATGCAAGAGTTCAGCAGGGCTGCGATCACCCAGAGGCGTGAAGCGATAAGAACTCAGAAATTGCAGCAGAACGTCATCTGTGGAAAAATCACTAAGGAATTCTTTCATCTGGCTTTTGAAAGTGCGGACAAGGTGCTTGACCTCCCCATTCGATTGCGGACGGAAGGGCGGTGCTGTAACATGATGAATCCCTTGTCCAGTACAAAAATCACGGAAGGCCTGCGAAGAGAACTGAGGGCCATTGTCCGTGACGATCGTGGATGGAAGACCTTCTAGCGCAAAGATTTTGGACAAAGCCAGCGTCGTCGCCGCAGTGGTGGGCGACGGACATCGAACAGCAAACGGAAACTTCGAGAAGGCGTCAATCAACAGTAGCCAATAAGTACCGAGGAAGGGGCTGGCAAAGTCAGCGTGCACCCGTTCCCATGGCTGCGCCGGATGAGGCCACGGAGAGGGCATTGTACGAGGTGCAGCCAGTTGTTGAGCACACTGACCACACGCAGCAACCATGTGGGCGATGTCCGAATCAATACCGGGCCAATAAACGTGCCTGCGGGCCAGGGACTTAGTCCGAGAAATACCCCAATGGCCTTCATGCAACAGTTTGAGAACATCTTTGCGAAGAGAGGCTGGCACCACGACCCGTGGAGATGCGCCATCCGTGGCCAGAAGAACAACACCATCACCAACAGACAGATGAAGGCGCAAGGCATGGTAGTTGCGAAGGGGATCCAATGCCCGGCCCTTGGTCCTGTCCGGCCAGCCCCGTTGAACAAAACCGATCACCTGACGCAGGACCGGGTCCCGTGCAGTAGCTGACGCGACCTGCGAACCTGTAAGTGGAAAACCCTCGACCGCACGACAGTCTTCCTCATCAATGTGGAAACAGAGTACTTCCTCACGATCGAAAACCGGGTCGGGGGCCTTCGGCAATCGCGACAATGCGTCAGCGTTGGTGTGCTGGGCCGTGGGGCAATAGTGAATCTCATAGTGAAAACGAGACAAGTATAAGGCCCAACGTTGCAGGCGGTGAGCTGCCTTATCCGGAAGCGACGCCGATGGGCTGAACAGAGAGACCAGTGGCTTGTGGTCGGTGATGAGGTGAAACTTAGAACCATACAAAAAAACTCTGAACTTTTTTAGAGCGTAAATGATAGCGAGCACCTCCTTTTCGATTTGAGAGTAACGCCGTTGCGCGTCATTGAGGGTCTTGGAAGCATAGGCGATGGGTCGTTCCGACCCATCCTCATACCGATGGGCGAGAACAGCCCCTAGGCCATACTGTGACGCGTCAGTTGCCAGAACCAAGTGCTGACCCGGACGGAATGTGGCAAGACAAGGCGCCGACTGCAAATGAGCCTTTAGGCAGACACAAGCCTGCTCACACTCGTCGGACCAACAGAAAGGGACGTTTTTGCGTAACAGCTGATGCAGAGGATGAGCTACCGCCGCTGCGGATGGAATGAATTTGTGATAATAAGCAATCTTGCCTAGAAACGCCTGAAGTTCTTTGACCGTAGACGGCCGGGGTAGAGCGGTAATGGCCGCAACGTGCTGTCGTAGAGGACGTATACCCTCACGGGACAAGTGGAAACCAAGATACACAATGGAGGGTTGGAAGAACTGTGACTTGTCCAGATTGCACTTCAACCCTGCGGAATGCAGAACCCGAAACAGTGAACGCAAATTGCGAAGGTGCTCCTCAGTGGAGGCCCCCGTGACAACAATGTCATCCAGGTAGTTGATGCAGCCGGGAACGGAAGCCGTGAGCTGTTCCAAAAACCGCTGAAAAATGGCCGGTGCGCTATCGACGCCAAATGGTAACCGCTGGTACTGATACAACCCACAAGGAGTGTTGATGACGAGAAATTCCTTGGAAGAAGCATCCAACGGCAACTGATGGTACGCCTCCTATAAGTCAAGTTTGGAAAAGAACTAGACCTCAGCGAGCTTGCTAAGTAACTCCTCAGGACGGGGAAGAGGATAAGTGTCAATGAGGCTCTGAGCATTGACAGTGGCTTTAAAATCACCACACAATCGCAGACTCCCGTTTGGTTTAGAAACCACCACAATTGGCGATGCCCATTCGCTGGAGGTAACAGGAAGGAGAATCCCTGAAGCTGTTAACCTGTCTATCTCAGCCTTGACAGGTGCACGCAACGCCACCGGAATAGGGCGTGCCCGGAAAAACTTAGGGCGAGCTGTAGGTTTAAGAGTAATGTGGGCTTCAAAATCCTTGGCACGACCCAGACCAGCAGAGAACATGGACGAAAATTCAGAACACAATCCCTCCAGCTGTTGATACGGAATATCCTCAGATACGAGGTGCACATCATCATCAATGGAGAACCCGAACAACTGGAAAGCATCATAACCGAACAGGTTTTCAGTGCCCGCATCATCCACCACATAAAACGTGAGGGGCCTAACAACAGACTTGTAGGCAGTGGAAGCATCAAACTGGCCAACGATAGGAATTTTCTGTTTATTATAAGTTCTCAGATTTCGCATAACTGGAGACAAGGAAGGGGAGCCCAACTCCAAATACGTGCGAGAATTAATGAGAGTTACTGCAGAGCCAGTGTCCACTTGCACGCGAATGTCTTTATCCAGAACACGAACAGTAACAAACAACTTATTTGTTTGAGAAAGCACACAGTTAACATCCATGTCCGATGCCTCGTCCTCGTCGACAGGAACTTTAGGGGACTGACACACAGAAGCAATGTGGCCTTTTTTCCTACCGGAATTACACGTGGCCCAACGTTTTGGACACGCGGCCCTGTCATGACGAAACAACGTGGTCAAGAAGGAAGTGCGGAACGAACCTGCTCCTGTGGTTGCTGTTTTCGCTGCGAGCGTTGTGGCCCACCACATCTTCGTTCTCCTGTGAAACAGGCAAATTGTCCGTGTCGAAAGTTCACTGTACAGCGCCTACATCACACCACGCGTCTATTTGCGCGCCAGCAGCATGAGAGACTTCAAAGGATTGAGCGATGCTTAGAACTTCCGACGACGACGGGTTTGGCAGTTGTAGGGCACGTTGCCAAACTTCCTTATCAGGAGCAAGCCGTAGAATAGCATCCCTAACCATTGAATCAGCATAAGACTCATGATGAGTGTCCGTGACAAACTGACATTTCCTACTCGTACTGTGTAGTTCCGCCGCCTAAGCCCGGTAAGATTGATGGAGCTGTTTACGACACCGGTAGAACGCCACGCGGGCGGCAACGATGTGGGTGTTTTTTCGGTAATAGTTAGATAATAAGTCACACATTTATTGGAAGGACAGAGAAGCAGGTTCCCGCAGAGGGGCTAACTGAGATAGCAGCTGATAGATTTGTGGGGAAATCCAAGATAGAAATAACGACTTACACATATGAGTGTCGACAACGCCGAAAGCCAAGAAGTGTTGCCGCAAACGCTTTTCATAATCCTGCCAATCCTCAGCGGCCTCGTCGTAAGGAGGGAATGGGGGCGGAGAAGAGGAAGACAGACAATGAGTAAGCGACGTCGACAACGCCTGAATAGCAGCCGTCAGCTGTGTTTGTTGTGCCTGAATAGCAGCCGTCAGCTGTGTTTGTTGTTCAATGAGTGTTTGCATAAGCTGTTCCGTGTCTGCCCCGTCACGAACACACAAATCCACAACGCAGTGAAAATATCCGACCTCTTCGCCAAAAAGTGTTATAACCTTTAATCACCAATAATTGCGTGGATATTCAAACACACTCACTTAGAAACAATAGCTCGTTACATGATAACAACTCAGTATCTCTTATTCGACTGCTGTGCCGTGACATGCAGCCGGCGCCGTTCGTAGCTAGGTGACGCTCCTGCGCTCAGCCGAGTTGCGGAGCGCGTACTGTCGTGGCGGCACTGTTAAATGTCGTGGCACTGTCACAACAGAGTAGACGGACAAATACTGAACTAAAAATGTTCAGATTTCCCTTCAAAGATAAAGAAAGGTTACTTTAAATTCAGGTAAATCAATAAATTAGTTACGAGTAAGAATTAATAAAGAGCCCTAAGCATTCAATCCTATCTGAATTTTGTCGACCTTATATTCTGTTATAACGTGCTGCCCCCTTTCAACAACAATCCAAAATTCATCGTTTTGTGCCACTCTTGTATCATTTACGGCAAGTTACATGCAAAATAAAAGAATTTAAATTTGAAATGATTGTCACTGAAATATGTCCAGCCTTAATTCGCATCATGACAGAGTGCGGGCATCAGCAGACAAAAATTCAGGCCAGGCACAAGTCTCTTTCCAGAGCAGTGGTGGGTTAAACTGCTTTACAAAACGTTAATATCTGAGAATGCGGATAAGCAACTTGGCAGATGTGGATAATGATCTTATGGATGCGGTGCACATATAGATGGCGGCATTTTTCCTGTCCGCGCAGACTTCTAGTTACAGCTACGATGTAAATCTTTGATACTGAGATAAGATTATTTTGCCCGCTGGTTTTGACGATGCAAACAAAGTGGTGTAGGAAAATAAATATGTTGGTGGCTTGATTTGTTATGTAGATGTGAAGTGCTTGGAAGTAGTGCCAATGCACTTAACACTGAATTGCAGCTCTAGCCTTCTTTAGATTTATTCCAAAATTTTGCACATATGTCAGTTGACGCCTTTCGTTGGCACCTCATTACACCTGACAAGGAAATTTACTAGCAGCAACATAAAGCAGTTTGCAAGAATATATTTGATTAATAAAACAAGAAAATGACAACTGCGAAACATTACGCTTCTAATTGTATTGATATGTCTTATAAAGAAATAATAAATCTAACTTCAACATGCTGAAATAATTGTAGGTTGGCAACTTCTGTTAATCTGTACAACAAAAAGTAGCCAAAGTTGCAAATTTCACTTCAAGTGAACAAAAACAAGTGAAATTTGCAACTTTCACTGGTGTTTTGTTGTACTAAATAAGAAATCATTTACAAGAAGAAGGTGAAGGTTGGTTTCTTCAATCCAAATTTATGTGATTGCCAAATCAAGATAATTAAATCCAGTTTGACTGAATTGGCAGATTGTAAAGCTAACCAACGACAATAAACAATATCAAATAAACAAATAAACTTGATAGTGAAAGAATACTGTTAGAAACTCACAAAAGCAAGCATTCATAAGCCAAATACAAAATAATAATTTTAATTAAAGAAAACAATCCTTAACTAGATTACAAAACTACAGTTCGTGACAGTAGGAAACTAAAAGCTGTCATAACGTTTGCACTGGGACTCGGCCAAGCCCAAGGCAGCTGGTAAGCTGGAGTGGCTGTGTGTGTTCTTCTATACAATTGAGTGTAGAACATCAGTATATAGTCACGCTCAGTATTAGAATACCAAGCAGGGCAGGGGTCACTGTGGGAACAATTATATTAAGTAGAATATGGGCGGCTGCGTGATCTAGTGAAATTTGTTGGTGCTCCTGTGCCATCAACAGTTCAGTGTTGTTAGTATCCAGTAGAACTGATAAGTCAGGGCGTGCACTGTGAGAGAAGTTAAATTCTAGGGTGAATAACAGAATGGTTCAGTAGTGGCATTCAGTGTTTCTTTCAACTGTGCAGAGAACCCAAATTCCGTTTATACAATGTCATAACGGAATTCTTCAACTGTAAGTCCACTATTAAGTAGGGTTACTCGGAATGAGTCAGAAAAGTAAAATATATTTTGTTATAACACTTTCTCTTTGTCAGAAAGTCTGGGCAGTGTGGAAGTCATTCCTACTGCGTATCTTGTGATACACTAGAGAAAAGTCTCTGCTCTACAATGTACAGACAAACCAATCATTACAGTCTCAGAAAAATTGGAAGAGTTATTCAAGAGAAATAACTTCACAAACTGTTGTTGTTGTTGTTGTCTTCAGTCCTGAGACTGGTTTGATGCAGCTCTCCATGCTACTCTATCCTGTGCAAGCTTCTTCATCTCCCAGTACTTACTGCAGCCTAAATCCTTCTGAATCTACTTGGTGTATTCATCTCTTGGTCTCCCTCTACGATTTTTACCCTCCACGTTGCCCTCCAATGCTAAATTTGTGATCCACCAACCGATCCCTTCTTCTTGTCAGGTTGTGCCACAAACTCCTCTTCTCCCCAATTCTATTCAATACCTCCTCATTAATTATGTGATCTACCCATCTAATCTTCAACATTCTTCTGTAGCACCACATTTCAAAAGCTTCTATTCTCTTCTTGTCCAAACTCTTTATTGTCCATGTTTCACTTCTGTACATGGCTACACTCCATACAAATACTTTCAGAAACGACTTCCTGACACTTAAATCTATACTCGATGTTAACAAATTTCTCTTCTTCAGAAACGCTTTCGTTGCCATTGCCAGTCTACATTTTATATCCTCTCTACTTCGACCATCATCAGTTATTTTGCTCCCCAAATAGCAAAACTCCTTTACTACTTTAAGTGTCTCATTTCCTAATCTAATTCCCTCAGCATCACCCGACTTAATTTGACTACATTCCATTATCCTCGTTTTGCTTTTGTTGATGTTCATCTTATATCCTCCTTTCAAGACACTGTCCTTTCCGTTCAACTGCTCTTCCATGTCCTTTGCTGTCTCTGACATATGAGGATGCCCGCACCAGAAGATAGCAGACCGATCTTAGCCGATGCCATCTCCGGGACGACGAAGATGAACAAGAAGATACGGGTGCAGGACGACGTAGGTCACCATCGCCGCAAGTTAGCCGCTGGAGAGGACGCTGCCCAACACGCCAATCAAGGTATCCATCGCTGTTTAGAGGCTCCAGCTGGTCACCTAGCTGCTGCAACCTGGAAAACTAAAAGGTGCGACCTTCCTTGGAGGTGAGGCCACCGAAGAGAAAAATCGTCCTACAAAAATGATAGGAAACTACATTGATATCCTCATGGATGGCTGACCAGCCCAGGCACTGGAGCATCATATTAAGTCATTTCGGAGAAGTACCATCGCCAGTTGCAGAAAATCATATTCGTCAACAACAAAACATCTCTGCTGAAGGTGGCTAATGGGAAATACGTAAAACCTACAGGAAGGTGTGTTATTCATGTGGGTATAAGTGGCCATACACAACCCTTCAAATTCATTGTCTTACAAGAGTGTAGTCATGACGTCATTCTTGGATGAGACTTTTTGAAAGCTTCTCAAGCAATTATAGATTGTGGTCACTCGAAGATTATGCTAGATGATATGAGATACTGTGGACAGGAAGAGTGTGGAGACTGTGTGCTGGATGAAGTGATCATTCCTGCAGTCAGCACTAGAAAGGTAGCTATCATGTGTCATGCCATGCATCAACCCATGGATCTTGTAGTGCAGTGTAAGAGAAGCAAGCACACCACTGAAGAATAACTAGGTCATCCCATCCTCTGTCGTCTCGTTTAAGAATGGATTCAGTGAATTGTGGATAGTTAACTGTCACCGTGAACCACAGATCCTCCCAAGACTCATGTGCATGTCAAGATCTTTTATCTTGACTATCTCGCCAGATCTCACTAAGGAACAACAGAAGAAGCTACTTGCCATTCTTCAAGAGTTCTCTGAATGCTTCAATCCACAGGTGAAGAGCAAATTAGACAAATCGATGGTGAAGCATCGGATTACTACTGGAGACCATCAACCAATAAACCAGAGAGCGTACCGTGTGTCAGCAATGGAACGTCAAATAATTCGCAATGAGGTAGAGAAAATGAAGGAGAATGACACCAGGATGAGATTTTCACTCTGCAGCGGAGTGTGCGCTGATATGATACTTCCTGGCAGATTAAAACTGTGTGCTGGGCTGAGACTTGAACTCGGGACCTTTGCCTTTCGCGGGTAAGTGCTCTACCAACGAGTTCAAGTCTCGGCCTGGCACACAGTTTTAATCTGCCAGGAAGTTTCATATCAGCGCACACTCTGCTGCAGAGTGAAAATCTCATTCTGAAAACATCCCCCAGGCTGTGGCTAAGCCATGTCTCCGCAATATCCTTTGTTTCAGGAGTGCTAGTTCTGCAAGTTTCACAGGAGAGCTTTTGTAAAGTTTGGAAGGTAGGAGACGAGGTACTGGCAGAAGTAAAGCCATGAGTGTGGGGCATGATTCGTGCTTGGGTAGCTCTGTTGGTAGAGCACTTGCCCGCAAAAGGCAAAGGTCCCAAGTTCGAGTCTCGGCCCAGCACACAGTTTTAATCTGCCAGGAAGTTTCAAGAATGACATCATTCAGCCTTCTCAGAGCCCATGGTCATCAGCAGTGGATCTTGTCAGGAAGGAGGATGGCGGTTGTTGCTTTTGTGTTGATTACAGGAAGCTTAATAAGATAACTAAAAAGGACATTTACCCTCTTCCACAAATTGATGATACACTAGATAGTCTGAAGATGGCTAAGTTTTTCTCAACCATGGACATGTACTCGGGATACTGGCAAATCGAAGTAGATGAGGCTGATCATGAGAAAACTGCATTCATCACCCCTGAGGGCCTGTATGAGTTTAAGGTAATGCCGTTTGGTTTGTGCAATACACCAGCAACTTTTGAACGAATGATGGATAATCTTCTAAGGCACCTGAAGTAGGTGATGGGTCTTTGTTATTTAGATGACATTATAGTGTTCTCAGTGACATTTGATGAACACATAAAAAGACTGAGGGTCGTTTTTAAGTGTCTCCAACAAGGTGGACGGAAACTTAATTCAAGAAAGTCTCTTTGGAGCAAAAGAAATCAAAATACTTGGGCACCTTGTGTCAAACAGAATTGTGCGTCCAGACCCAGAAAAGGTGAGAACTATAATGGAATTTCCTATTTCTAAAAGTATTAGAGATGTGAGAAGCTTCCTTGGATTGTGTTCTTATTACCATCGTTTTATCAAAGACTCTTGTATCAAAGCCAGATCACTTCAAGAGTTGTTAAAATCCTATGCTAAATTTATCTGGGGTGGTGGTCAACAAGATTCTTTCGATGTGCTGCAAGAAGCTCTGACGACTGACCCTGTACTTGGTCTATATGATGAGAGAGCACCTACAGAACTACACATAGATGCCAGTGGGTATGGGATCGGTGCTGTTCTGGTGCAGATTTTGGAGGGAAAAGAGAAGGTCATACCTTATGCTTCTAGGACACTTACAGAAACCGAGAGAAACTACTCAACTACAGAAAGAGAATATCTTGCTGTGATCTGGGCCATGTGCAGATTTCGACAGTATCTCTATGGAAGGCCATTCACAGTTGTTACAGACAATCATTCACTTCATTGGTTGACAGGTCTTAAGGATCCAACAGGATGACTCGCCAGGTGCGCACTACGTCTTCTAGAGTGTGACATTACCATAGCGTACAAAAGTGGAAGAAAACACCAAGATGCTGACTGGCTCTCAAGAAACCCTGTGCAAGACCATCAAGACTTTGATGAAGATAGTGGACTGTCTCGCTGCACTCCAGGATCTCTCTGCTGAGCAGGAGGAGGACGCCAAGATATCTCAAATTATTCTTGCCTTAAATTGGTCAGAGGATGTGAAAGGACAATTTAAAGTAGTTAATGGATTACTTTGCAAGAAAAACTTTGATCTGTTTAGAAAGAGGTGGCTACCAGTGATTCCTAAACAAATGCACGTAGATGTTCTACAGAAATTCCATGACACACATGAGGCCAGACATGTAGGATTTATTAAGACATACGATAGGATCCACAAGAGATTTTTCTGGCCAGATTTATTTAGGAGTGTCCGTCACTGTGTGTCGCACTGTCGAGAGTGCCGGAGGAGAAAGGCAGTTCCTCAGAAACCACCTGACCCACTCATACCAATTCCACCAGCCGAAACGCCTTTCCAGAGTGTTGGGGTTGACCTTCTCGGATGATTTCCAATGTCTGCTAGTTGTAATGGATGGATTATTGTTTGCACTGATTATCTGACATGCTATGCCATTACAAAAGCGGTGAAAACAGCCGAAGCATTCGAGGTAGCCAAATTCATCGTAGAAGACATTGTATTGAAACACGGTGCCCCAAGGTCATTAATTACAGATCGAGGGAAAGTTTTTCCATCGAATCTTGTGACAGAGATAAACCGTCAGTGCAACATTACTCATCACATGAAGACTGCCTACTATCCACAAACAGGCTTACTGAACGCCTTAATAAGACCTTGGCCGACATGCTATCAATGTTCGTCAGTGTTGAGCGGAGCAACTGGGATGAGGTGCTACCTTTTGTGACGTTTGCCTACAACACTGCCAAACAAGACACAACAGGATTTATGCCATTTTTCCCGGTGCACGGGCATGAGGCGACGATAACGATGGACACTGTGTTTCAGTTGTATCCTGCTGACATGGATGACGACTACATCAGCCAGGTGTTAACCAGAGCTGAGGAAGCTCGGCAGTTAGCTTGACTCTGCACACTGCAGGCTTGAGAATACAATTGCCGAAGGTATGACGTGAGCCACCTCTCTGTTGTCTAACAGCTTGATGACCTTGTCTGGATCTTCACTCCTGCTTGGAAGGTTGGTCTCTCTTAGAAGCTCCTCAGGCGCTACTTTGGACCTTATAATGTTGTAACAGTTGTCTGATGTTACTTATGAAGTCGAAGATTTCGACCCGACACAAGACGACGGAAGATCAGAGATTTGGTCCACGTCCTTCGAATGAAGCCCTATAAGATTCCTGCAACCCAGGGTAAATTTGAAACTCCAGCAACAGGCAACAAGCGGAAAGGTGACAAAGAATGTAGCGGCAAGGGAAGTTCTAAGAAGATCACCGCCAAGGCGAGAATCAGTCATCAGGAGTCGGAGTATGCTGGACCGATGACTTGTTCCCAGACTTGGAGGTCAAAACACCGAAATGCTGTTCTCTGAAGGAGGGAGCAATGTCGCAGAAGAAGCCGAGTAGCACAGCTGCCGTAGTGTAGTGGTTATGGTACTAGATTGTTGCATGGAGGGTCGTGAGTTCAAAACTCACCTGAACTGTAATATTTTAATTCTATATTTGATTCGAGTACATTCTAGAAGTATCCACAAATGGCAAAAATCATTGTGCTACAATGTTCTGTAGCTGTATATATACCGTATATGTTCTGGCCGGAGGCAGTTCACTCCACGCTCTTGTGAGTGGAAGTGCTGAATAAACCTTCATTAAGTGAAGTTAGTACTCGTCTTTCATCTACTTACACCTTCCTCTACATGAAAATATCATTGACATACCACTTTGATGTAAGTATGCTGTGGATGACAACCAGAGGAGCCCTGCTATGAAATGAAATGGCACCCCAGACCATACCACCTTGTCGGGCTGTATGGCAGGTGACAGTTAGGTTGGTATACCACAGCTGTTCGGGGCATCTCCAGACACATCTTTGCTGATCATCAGGGCTCAGTTCGAAGCAAGATTCATCACTGAGGACAATTCTACTCCAGTGAATGAGATACTGGGCACAGAGGCAACTTTATAAGAAAGGCACAAATGCATCCCTTAAGCAAAATATTCCGACGATCAGTACCTGATTGAGACAAGTACACAACAGAATCATCAACACAGCTAAACAGTTGATTGATATAGAAAATACTAACTCTACTCCTACCTAAGACTTATGATAAAATTCGTTCTCAGTCCATAGACCATACATTGCATGGAGTGGCGGAATGTAAATAATAGTGACGTGAAGTCATTGGTTGCTATTTAATAGTCTTAATGTGCATTGGCTTTTGTGGCAAATGATTCTTTCTGAGTTTTGCTGGAAGTCATTTCTTTTCTTATAACAAAGTTGCAAATTCGGCTAGAATGGGATACAATACATCCCAATCTCCCTTGCACAGGTGTTCAAGCTTGTTTTCAGTTTCTGTTTTTACGGGTGACGTAACTGAGATAGTGTATGTTAACTTTTCATTCAGGCTGTTTGTTATCTTGGTATCCTGTTATCTCATCATTATTTGCTTTGTACACTTTGGTGAGTATGCTACCATGGGGAATTTTAATGTCTCTGCTCCCAAAATTATATGTGCTAACTGAAAAAGTGTACCCTTTTCTGTCGTACTCATTTGGGTTAAACTACGCGTCACATGCATCTCTTTATGGTCTAAAACTTCATTTCTTGTTAATGGGTCCACTAAAAAAATATCTCCCCGTAAAAATCTTTCCTTACTTCTGTTGTGACAGTGCCACGACATTCAAAAGTGCCGCTACGTTAGTACGCGAACACGGCGATAGAGACGCTCCGCAGCTCGGCCGAACGCGGGAGCGCCACCTGGCTATGAACGGCGCCGGCCGCATGTCACGGCACGGCAGTCGAATGACAGATACGAAGTTAGTAACATGTAACCCGCTAATGTTTCTACTTTTGTATATCCACGCAATTTATTAGTGATTAAAGGTTATAACACTTTTTGGCGACGAGGATGGGATTTTTTTTTCCTGCGTTGTGGAATTGTGTGTTCGTGTCGGGGCAGACATGGAACAGCTTATGCAAGCGCTTATTGAACAACAAACACAGCTGACGGCTGCTATTCAGGCGTTGTCGACGTCGCTTACTCATCGTCTGTCTTCCTCTTCTCCGCCTCCGTTCCCTCCTTATGACGAGGCCGCTGAAGACTGGGAGGATTATGAGAAGCGTTTGCGGCAACACTTCTTGGCTTTCGGCGTTGTCGACGCTCCTATGTGTAAGTCGTTATTTCTATCTTGGATTTCCCCACGGATCTATCAGCTGCTATCTCAGTTAGCCCCTCTGCGGGAACCTACCTCTCTGTCCTTCCAAGAAATGTGTGACTTATTGTCTAACTATTACCGAAAAAACACCCATGTCGTTGCCGCCCGCGTGGCGTTCTACCGGTGTCGTAAACAGCCCCATCAATCTTACAGGGCTTGGGCGGCGGAACTACACGGTCTGAGTCGGAAATGTCAGTTTGTCACGGACACTCATCATGAGTCTTACGCTGATTCAATGGTTAGGGACGCTATTTTACGGCTTGCTCCTGATAAAGAAGTTCGGCAACGTGCCTTACAATTGCCAAACCCGTCGTTGTCGGAAGTTCTCAGCATCGCTCAATCGTTTGAAGTGTCTCACGCTGCTGGTGCGCAAATAGACGCGTGGTGTGATGTAGGCGCTGTACAAACCACTTTCGACGCAGACAATTTGCCTGTTTCACAGGGAAACGACGATGTGGCGGCGGTGCACTCGCGTCAACAACGTCGCGTTGGGCCGCCACGCTCGCAGCGAAAACAGCAACCACAGAAGCAGGTTCGTTCCGCCCTTCCTTCTTGTCCACGTTGTTTCGTCATGACAGGGCCGCGTGTCCAAAACGTTGGGCCACGTGTAATTCATGTAGGAAAAAAGGCCACATTGCTTCTGTGTGTCAGTCCCCTAAAGTTCCTGTCGACGAGGACGAGGCATCGGACATGGATGTTAACTGTGTGCTTTCTCAAACGAATAAGTTGTTTGTTACTGTTCGTGTTCTGGATAAAGACATTCGCATGGAAGTGGACACTGGCTCTGCAGTAACTCTCATTAATTCTCGCACGTATTTGGAGTTGGGCTCCCCTCCCTTGTCTCCAGTTACGCGAAATCTACGAACTTATAATAAGCAGACAATTCCTATCGTTGGCCAGTTTGATGCTTCCACTGCCTACAAGTCTGTTGTTAGGCCCCTCACGTTTTATGTGGTGGATCATGCAGGCACTGAAAACCTGTTCGGTTATGATGCTTTCCAGTTGTTCGGGTTTTCCATTGATGATGATGTGCACCTCATATCTGAGGACATTCCGTATCAACAGCTGGATGGCTTGTGTTCTGAATTCTCGTCCGTGTTCTCTGCTGATCTGGGTCGTGCCAAGGATTTTGAAGCCCACATTACTCTTAAACCTACGGCTCGCCCTAAGTTTTTCCGGGCACGCCCTATTCCGATGGCGTTGCGTGCGCCTGTCAAAGCTGAGACAGACAGGTTAACAGCTTCGGGGATTCTCCTTCCTGTTACCTCCAGCGAATGGGCATCGCCCATCGTGGTGGTTTCTAAACCAAACGGGAGTCTGCGATTGTGTGGTGATTTTAAAGCCACTGTCAACGCTCAAAGCCTCATTGACACTTATCCTCTTCCCCGTCCTGAGGAGTTATTTACCAAGCTCGCTGGGGGCCAGTTCTTTTCCAAACTAGACTTATCGGAGGCGTACCATCAGTTGCCATTGGATGCATCTTCCAAGGAATTTCTCGTCATCAACACTCCTTGTGGGTTGTATCAGTACCAGCGGTTACCATTTGGCGTCGCTAGCGCGCCGGCCATTTTTCAGCGGTTTTTGGAACAGCTCACGGCTTCCGTTCCCGGCTGCATCAACTACCTGGATGACATTGTTGTCACGGGGGCCTCCACTGAGGAGCACCTTCGCAATTTGCGTTCACTGTTTCGGGTTCTGCATTCCGCAGGGTTGAAGTGCAATCTGGACAAGTCACAGTTCTTCCAACCCTCCATTGTGTATCTTGGTTTCCACTTGTCCCGTGAGGGTATACGTCCTCTACGACAGCACGTTGCGGCCATTACCGCTCTACCCCGGCCGTCTACGGTCAAAGAACTTCAGGCGTTTCTAGGCAAGATTGCTTATTGTCACAAATTCATTCCCTCCGCTGCGGCGGTGGCTCATCCTCTGCATCAGCTGTTACGCAAAAACGTTCCTTTCTGTTGGTCCGCCGAGTGTGAGCAGGCTTTTGTCCGCCTGAAGGCTCATTTGCAGTCGGCGCCTTGTCTTTCCACATTCCGTCCGGGTCAGCACTTGGTTCTGGCGACTGACGCGTCACAGTATGGCCTAGGGGCTGTTCTCGCCCATCGGTATGAGGATGGGTCGGAACGACCCATCGCCTACGCTTCCAAGACCCTCAACGACGCCCAACGGCGTTACTCTCAAATAGAAAAGGAGGCACTCGCTATCATTTATGCTCTAAAAAAGTTCAGCGTTTTTTTGTATGGTTGTAAGTTTCACCTCATCACCGACCACAAGCCGCTGGTCTCTCTGTTCAGCCCCTCGGCGTCGCTTCCGGATAAGGCAGCTCACCGCCTGCAACGTTGGGCCTTATACAGGGTGGCGCAGATGGATCGGGTGGTTTTGAAGTAGACTGTACGTCTGGAGGGGCGGAGCCAGGTGTTCGGCGACTTCGTCCTGTGGTGGGGGGGGGGGACGGGAAGTTTCAGTTGCAGGCTGGCAGTCAGTCGCGATGGCTACGTGGTCCGTTGAGCATCGTGTTTTCGCAGTGGAAGAGTTCATACGCAATAACGAGTCAATTGTTGCTGTGACGCGTGCCTTTCGCCGGCGTTTCAACATCCCACCTCGCGGTAGTGTTCCTAAGCGAGATACGATATTGAGTTGGGTGCATAATTTCCGCACTACTGGTTCATGTGCTCCAAAATGGACGCCTAGACCGTCAACAATAACAACGCCTGAGAACGTGGAGCGTGTGAGACGCGATGTCACTGCGAGCCCACGTCGATCAACGAGACGTCGTGCTCAAGCTCTTGGAATGTCACGCCGGAGCCTTCAAAGGATTCTTAACGAAGAACTGAAATTCCACCCCTATAAAATCCTGTTGGTACAGAAGATTCTCCCAACAGACCATCTTCAAAGGCTTCAGTTTAGCCAACAGATGTTGGAGTTATTGGAAGATGTAAACCTGATTATCATGATGTCTGACGAGGCTCACTTTCACATTAACGGATACGTAAACAAGCAAAATTGCCGTTACTGGGCCGACACTAACCCAAGAGATCTACACCAACGGCCTCTCCATAGTGACAAAGTGACGGTTTGGTGTGGGGTTTCTAAGGTAGGGATAATTGGTCCTTACTTTTTTGAAAATGAAAGGGAGCAGGCGGTTATTGTTAATTCGCAGCGTTATGTGAACATGATTGAAGATTTTCTTCTCCCACAACTTGAAGAGAACAATTACGACATGGGCAATATGTGGTTCCAACAAGACGGGGCAACTGCACATACCGCTAGGATATCAATGCAAGCTGTACGCGCTCTGTTCCCTGGCCGTTTGATTTCCCGTAATGGAGATGTCCATTGGCCCCCTCGCTCGCCAGACCTCACGGTATGTGACTTTTTCTTATGGGGCTATTTAAAAGCAAGGGTCTACATGAACAAACCCCGGACCATTCAGGAGTTGAAGGCAGCAATTCACACCGAAATCACATCAATTCCTGGTGATGTGCTTGAGCGGGCAATGCGGAACGTTAAGGACCGACTCCAAGAATGCGTCGCTCGAGGAGGAGGGCATTTGATGGATGTAATTTTTAAAAACTAACATTACTATTTTTTTGTTAATAAACTTCCATTGTAACTACACGTTTTGCACTTTATTTCAATCCAATACCTTTACAATTGACAGTTTGACAAGTATTTTAAAACCACCCGATCCATCTGCGCCACCCTGTACTTGTCTCGTTTTCACTATGAGATTCACTATCGCCCCACGGCCCAGCACGCCAACGCTGACGCGTTGTCGCGTTTGCCGATGGGCCCCGACCCGGTTTTCGATCGAGATGAACTACTCTGTTTCCACATTGATGAGGAAGAACGTCGTGCGGTCGAGGGTTTTCCACTTACGGGTTCGCAGGTCGCGTCTGCTACTGCGCGGGACCCGGTCCTGCGTCAGGTGATCGGTTTTGTTCAGCGAGGTTGGCCGGACAGGACCAAGGGCCGGGCATCGGATCCCCTTCGCAACTACCATGCCTTGCGCCTTCGTCTGTCTGTTCGTGAGGGTGTTGTTCTTCTGGCCACGGATGGCACATCTCCACGGGTTGTGGTGCCCGCCTCTCTTCACAAAGATGTTCTCAAACTATTGCATGAGGGCCATTGGGGGATTTCTCGGACTAAGTCCCTGGCCCGCAGGCACGTTTATTGGCCCGGTATTGATTCGGACATCGCCCACATGGTCGCTGCGTGTGATCGGTGTGTTCAACAACTGGCTGCACCCCGTACAATGTCCTCTCCGTGGCCTGATCCGGCGCAGCCGTGGGAACGGGTGCACGCTGACTTTGCCGGCCCCCTTCCTCGGCGCTTATTGGCTATTGTTGATTGACGCCTTTTCGAAGTTTCCGTTTGTTGTTCGATGTCCGTCGCCAACCACTGCGGCGACGACGCTGGCTTTGTCCAAAATCTTTGCGCTAGAAGGTCTTCCATCCACGATTGTCACGGACAATGGCCCTCAGTTCTCTTCGCAGGCCTTCCGTGATTTTTGTACTGGACAAGGGATTCATCATGTTACAGCACCGCCCTTCCATCCGCAATCGAATGGGGAGGTCGAGCGCCTTGTCCGCACTTTCAAAAGCAAAATGAAAAAATTCCTTAGTGATTTTTCCACAGATGATGCTCTGTTGCAATTTCTGAGTTCTTATCGCTTCACGCCTCTGGGGGATCGCAGCCCTGCTGAACTCTTGCATGGCCGCCAACCGCGCACTCTCCTGCACCTGCTTCACCCTCTCAGGCCTTGTACTGTGTCCCCTAGTGCGGGAAAATACCCGGTGGGCGCCGACGTGTGGGCACGGGGGTATGGATCTCGCCCTAAATGGATTCCAGGGGTGGTCCAGGCTCTTCGCGGCCGCCGGCTTTGTGAAATACGTACGGACGACGGCATGGTTGTTCGCCATTACGACCAGATGCGCCCACGAGTGGTGGCTACGCCGGTACCACCGCCCCTTCTTTCGTCTCCAACGGCCCGAGAAGCCAGTCCTGTCGCTGCTGCCGATCTTCCGGGCGTGTTGCTGCCGCCGCCGTCGCTACCGCTTCCGAGTACGCCGGAACCGGCCCCAGTCGCGACGCCGCCTTCTCCGGGACCCATCTCGCTGGAGCACACCCCCAGGTCCACGACACCTATGGATGCTGCTCCGGAGTTTTCACCCATCATCTCGTCCAGGAGGCACGTTCCACGCGCAAGCTTCCGTCCTGGACATTTTCGACCATACTCTCGTGTTTCTCCGCGGGATCTTCTCGGGGCCTCCCAAGAGGCCATGGATGTCTCCGCACTGTCCGTGTCTCCAAGGAAGTGAGTGTTTTTTTTTTTTTTTTTTTTTTTTTTTTTTTTTTTTTTTTTTTCCAAGGGGGGAAAAGTGTTGTGACAGTGCCACGACATTCAAAAGTGCCGCTACGTTAGTACGCGAACACGGCGATAGAGGCGCTCCGCAGCTCGGCCGAACGCGGGAGCGCCACCTGGCTATGAACGGCGCCGGCCGCATGTCACGGCACGGCAGTCGAATGACAGATACGAAGTTAGTAACATGTAACCCGCTAATGTTTCTACTTTTGTACATCCACGCAATTTATTAGTGATTAAAGGTTATAACAACTTCTATCCAAATGATATCCCTGGTACCGCCTGATATTTTCTCTGTTTTATTTAACTTCAATACTGTCATACGTGGGTTAGTGAGTCGTTGGAACGTGACTATATGTTCTGTACTCCATCGCATATGTATTCTGGGAACACTGCCAAAATGGTGGACATTTCCCCCAATTTGGACTTCTTGTGTTCCGAAGTTAACCATGCCTAAAAAATGGTGCAGGAATTCGTTGCCTAAAGAGGCCTCAAAATTGTGGTTATGCTTCCAAACCACTTCAAATGTGAACTCCATCTATTTCCGGTTCCACACATTGCAAACCTGTTGGGTAAATTAACTTCTTTTTTTTTTCTAATCCGCCAAGTCTACAACATGTTGTAATGAAGCAAGCTGGGATATTTGTATTTCCTCTCTTGTTTTGCCATGTGCCTCCTTAAATTAATTTTTTCCATTTTAACTAATTACTATTAATATACATGAATATAACCTGCATTTTCATAAAAGAAAAAAGGTTAGCCCTTAGTCTTAAAGAATATAACAGCAGCTTAGTTTTATGTATATAATTGATTTTCTGATTAATTTGTACTAATCCCAGTTAGTATCTTTTGTTACAGGGTGAAATCAGTAATTGTTTCGTAAGTTAAATTCTGTTGTTGACTTATTAACAGATATAAATTCTGTTATAAACATTTGGAAGACGAAATACTAGTAATCTGAAAGTATCTATTTGGCTCTATCCGAAAACACGTTAGCAAAGCCAGCCCTTAATTGATTCCAAAGTAATTAACAGTTTTGACAAAAGTACTGTTGCATAACAATATTTGTTAATTACATAATTTAAACAAATAATTCGGTCTAACTCTTGTAGTAGAAGAAACTGTTAAAAAGACGGAATCTTTCGATGTATTCATTTAATTTAAAGAGTTAAGTTTTAATTGTAATTCCTGTAAATTTAATTTTGAACAGTGTGTAATTTCGGCACCTATTGTTGTTAGGATATATAAGGCCCTAACTTTTGATCACAAGACAGTCAGTCCACAGACGAGTTTCAGACGGGAAACCTGTGTTGGTTAGAACAGCAGCAATGCATCAACTTAACTGTGAAATAAGTGTGACATGATTAGGCTGTGTGTTGAAACAATGACAGTGGCCATTCCATACGTACCTGATTATTCCAAAAGAACTGTGAATTATGTGGTTATGTTTTTTACTGCTCATAGACATTCAACAGTAAACTACTGAAACAGTATGTGGATGTTCGCCTGAAACCTATTAATGAGGCTTATCGAAAGTGCCCTGGCCATGTTAATTGTGTATATGGGGGAAGGAGGTTGTGAAACGTGAAAGTAAACAAATGTGAAATGCAAATGTGCAACAACACAGTATGTCAACACCGAAGACAATCAACAAAGAAAAGAAACAAAAAAGATGAACTGTCACAATGCCAGTTTTAATTCTTGACCACGAGTAGATTTAAGAACAAAAGGTAGATCATCTTCCTTTGTTTTTACTTTACAAAATTAGTTTTGGCACCCAAGTGAGTTCTTGATACTCTTACTGGATTCACTTTGCTGAAGGAGAGCAAGGTGCAGTGACAGAACTGTTCCCATAGACGGTTCCCCCATTCATATTCCCTTGTGCACCTCTGTAACCTATTTAGTTTGTTGAGTAATGCTGCCGAGACTGATAGTTTGCTTTCAAGTGTCTGATCTTTCTACATTAGGCACCTGCAGTTGGCAAAAACTAAGGAATCTCATCCTTGGTGCTTGCAATGAGTGTAGTGCACTTCGGCAATGGATGCACATCTAGGGGGCTCACCCTGGCATAGAAATGAGACTCGTACAACCTCCCTTAGCGTATTCAACAAAGCCCACTTTACCTTAGCACCCACCTGTGGGCTGATCCTGTGAACAAATACAGCTGCACACAGTGAGTTTCAGCTTTGCTGAGTAGCACCTCATTCATTTCATTATTTTTCCCTAGTAAATACGTACAACATGACACAGCTGAATCCTATCTGGAATTATGATGTTGGGTGGAAAGTTAGTCCCTATAATAGTTAATTCTATGCTTATCTCCTTAGCCCTTTTGAATGGACATCAAATGCCTTGGGATTTCTGGCCCTACTATGGAATTTACATAAATGTGTGCCTGTCCTTGCAATAAAGATCGATGGATCTTGCCAATACTTTGCTATGCCATGTGGATAATTTCAATACGTCTGTTGTATGCTGTATGAAAGTGTGGACTTTTCACCAGGCTTACCCTCAAAGATGGGAACCAGCGAACCCATTACAACATCAATTACAGGATGAGATGGAATCACCCGTGTGAACCTCAGGAATGAGGAAGCAAGTGTGGGCACCATGCTGCTTCATGGGGTCGCATTTACTAATGGTTCATTTAGGCATCTTTGCACATCTTACTTTTTCGTCTGGAGTTACTCAAGCCTTGCTTGCCTGTCAGAATCCATCTCCATCTGTCCCTGTGACCTGGTGGTGGACTTTGCTTTAAACTAAACTCATCTAAACCAAATACAGATAGTACTTGCATTTCGACATCTGTCACTTGTTTCGCACCAAGAAACCACTGCCATAGAACCTGGCTACCCTTGGACGGCGTATCTGCAGTTATGAGAACTTCTTTGCCTGGTACGCTGAATGTCTCTGAGGATCTTCCCTGCCCCGCACCCCGCCAAAACTTAATCCACAATCAGATTTCTCCATGTCCTCACATGCACCTAACCCTCCCATTACCCCCAAGAATCAGCTACAAAGAAGCACCCTCCTCGTGGCCCAGTATCATCATGTACCGAACAGCTGGATTATGGAGAGATGTTGTATCCGTAACAGTATATCATCGTACAATCATGTTATTATGTAAACTAATGTAAAACTCTCTGTTTTATGGCTGAGAGAGTTTACTGAAATGGAATTACATTTCAGAGTCAGTAACATCATCTTAAGGCAAAGTGACATTGCCAAAAGATGATAAATGTGATGTTTTTTGAAGTGGTGAACCAAATTAACAAATTCACTCAGCTGGAAACCTGAGAGCATTACATTAATATATCACTTCATTTGAGAAACAACAATAGGCCATTCATTGACGCCTGCTAAGCCCTTCCTTTTGTGTCATTTACTCCAAAACAAATATTTAGACTATTTTAAAATATTTAGCATAAGGTACGCAAAAATATTTTGCAACAGTATCACAGGGCTCGTAATGATTGACATGGGTAGTTCATATACTAAAGAATGATGTAATTATATTTTTAATGAGTCATATTTCAGGAGAAAGATGCTGCTGCAATGAGATTGTATTTTCTTCATAATGAAATCTAACACCAATGGTGGTATCATAGCAAGTGCTGTGCTTTAGAGTTTCATTGTCAGGCTATAAAAATCTGTAACTTACTTGGACGAAAAAAATTTTCGGGTAATCGTGGACTACAACAAGAACAGACTTCATTCAACCACATCTCATGTAATAAACATTATTTTCTTTTCAGTGTCCATTAAAAAATATTGAAGCAGTAGTGGCTGTAATACTTTTCTGTTTTAGGTAATGTATAACTTCAAGTTTCAGCACTTGACACTTACAGCAGATATATTTTTCTCACAGGAAGGCTGACTCATGGCCTCAGAAACTAATTGTGCAGTTGGTGCCAAAAGATCTGCTTGGAGTTGTTGGTGGTATTTTTCTGAAAAATTCAAATCCTCTGCACTTCCATCCAGAGAACTGTGAAGCTCTTGAATTATTGACCGGAGCTTTGAGTTCTGGATATGTAAGTTATTAGTTCTTATTGTGTACAGTATCACATAAAAACTTGTTTTTGTTAGTAGCCATTTTTATAAAAAGAATTTTGGATTACTCACTTTGTAATTTGGAGTTGAAGATCCTATTCTTCCATTATGTATAGAAATATCTTTAATATATAATAGCAATCTATAAAAATAAATAATATGTGTTACGAGGAACAACGAAAGACCTCTCATGCTTCAGGATACACAGCTATTACGATTTAGATATGCCTTGCATTATAAGCCAGCCCAAGATTTCGTGAGGTGATATTACACATTTTCCTGCATTCTTGAATTGGTTTATATTGTTATGTCAGAGCTATTAAGAGAGATGAATTCTCTTTTGAGAGACTGTAGCTGACTTATAAGAGCACATCTTGACCGAGCAATACAGAAAAGCTGTATATTACAATTAAATATTGTGGAGAGAAATAAGTGTTACTTTATGGAAAGAATAAATAAATCAATGTTCAGGCTTGACTGACAATTTTATGCTGACCTGCAGATAATACTTGGAATTGAACCTGTCACTCACTCACTCTCTCTCTCTCTCTCTCTCTCTCTCTCTCTCTCTCTCTCTCTCTCTCTCTCTCTCTGTGTGTGTGTGTGTGTGTGTGTGTGTGTGTGTGTGTGTGTGTGTGTGTCACACACACCACAAACACACACCTAGCTCATGAAAGGATTTTTCCAAAGGCTAGCAAGTTTTCATTATTTTTTTGTATGCCTGTTAACCACTCTATGCTTTTACTGTTCAGTGAGTAGTTTCCTTTACTCCTGAATTATTTACATGAAGTATTTTTACATAAGTTCTTGTCAATTATTTGTTGCTTACATATGACTAATGCCATACTTAACTGCACATGTGCAACACAGTTCTGTTAACTAATCAGTTACTCTAACAGGTACTGATTTAGATAAAAATAATGGAAACACTGAGGAACTGCAAGGGCACATTATCACATATTGGAGAAACCTGGTGACAATTTTACAACTGAATTTTTTATCACAGTGTTTTAACATAAGTTTAATAAGTGATTTATTTAATTCTTTGCTGTTTTCTTTCACAATTTTGTTTTCTTACTTTGCGTTATTTGCAATGTTTTTGTCATCACGTGTTACTTTCTCCCAATTTTTTTATTTTAATTGTCTCTCTGCTTCCTTCTTTTAATTTTTTCCCATGCACTCTATTTCTACCTTTGTATCCATCTATGTCTTTCAAAACTGTTTCAACTTTTACTTTATATTTAAGATAATCAGTAGCTTGTTATGAATCTCGATTGGTGTAGTTTATTAAAATAGTTCACAGTATAGAGTCATTGCATGTTTCATTTTTCTGTGTTTTTGTATATTATTTGCATGCTGACCACTTTCATGGTATGCAACATAAAAGGCTCAGAGTAATCATTTACACAAATCTTCCTTAATTAAGTTCAAAAACTGTGCATAATGTGTTCCCTTAAAAATGCAGCAACAAATAAATTATGTGTATATGTTACTCACAGTGTCATCAACTTTATGATGTTTCAGGCGGGCTATGTCCATTTCAAGAGAGTGACGTCGACGCCGACGTCAGAGTGTAACATTAAGGTTATTGTCCTTCTTTACGGGTCATTGAGGAATGAATATGCTGGATTTGTCCCTGATGATGATCCAGCGTATATGGCAGGTGTCCGTAGTGCCATAAGGGAATCGAGCCCAAGCGAAGCAGCTTTGATTCAGGTATGTTCATATTTTATCATATATTGATGGCTGCTTAATAGAAAAAAAGAGGGAAAATGGAATTTTATTTTTATGTCTGTCTTTAATGTTTATAGAATTTGAATTTTATAATTGAATGTGTCATTACGATACTGCAGTGCCTGTGTTATTCTGAATTATGATGCAATGTTCTTTCGGATGTGCCTGCATGTCCAAAGGAACCCCAATAGAAAAATAGTCCTGTCATGGGAAAAGCCATGTATAACACTATTACATGGGGACTTGTGCATATAGTACACACATCATAAATGTGCCTAGTTTCCACAACATGTCATATAATGTTACCTCTTTTACAGAATTTGACTGTGGTGTATGACTGATAGATGTAGAAATCAGACTATTAGTTCCTTTTCCTAAAAGATTTCTAGCTGTTAGAAATAAACACAGTAAAAATGTAATAATACTGACTCTAGGGCCTTTCTATACAAGTTCATTAAGTGGATTGTCAAAAGGATTTACAATTATCAGCCTGTCAAGGCAAAGAAATTGTTAAGTTTCAGAAAAGTGGAAGAAGTAAATTTGGCCTACTTTTCTGCTGTTCTCTGACATAACTTCAAAAATAAATATAACTTTTCAGGGTATGGTTCTGAGAAAGACACAGGAATCTTTTACCTACTACACCTGCATACATATGCAGCTTTGATCTAGAAAGGCCATGAACTTTTAATCATCACTGTGTGCTAAAGAAAGTTTGTCCAGGGGGGACTTCTATGTTTGCGTTTTGTATAACCAACAAATTAAATACACGCATTTAAATTTATTAAGACACCTTATACATTTGTCTTAATAAATGATCTGTCAAAAGCCAAAGGTGGGGTGTGGTCACTCTGTATTGTAATTCAGTGTTTTTATGCAATACTACTTCAGTGTTACTGAGCCAAAAAAAGCAATTTTCTTTTTATGACTCCTTGTACTTTATTGGATTTCATTTATAAATGAAAGAATTTTATCTTTATTTTACTCAAAACTTGAACCTGCTAAATCTCAGTATTTATGCATGACAATTTCATCTTTTCAGCAAAACTTACTCACTTTCGCTTTACTTATTATCACAAAGAGAGTAAGAATATTAACATCATTAAATTTGTCTGAAAAGATGTGCTTCAGTACTTAAGCAAAATTTCACTTCAGCACTTCTACCTCATAGATCATACAGTACTTTTACGTGCACTTTAAAAGTTAGTCCACAACAATTATTTTCAGACATTTATTCAGATATGAAAATTAGTGCTTATAGATATTGAATAAAGCACTTCAAATGTTTTTATAACAGGTTTACTCAGAATAATCAAACACTGGAAAAGGACCCTTTATAGGTGAATGATTAGGAATAAAACAACAGTGTGAACCAAATTTTATGTTTAACACATTAATAATAAAAAAGTTAATTTTGAATTAATGGTTCACTCTTCTACAACTCTAATTATACAGTTTATAACCTGTTGGCTGTAGTTGTTGGGTGTGGCGGATGGCAATGGCAGCTCTGCTATCTATGGTATGGTGTACAAGTTTCTTCCAGTATCGACTGTTTAATTATTCTTGGCATTGTTTTAATGTCCATAACGTAGCCCAAATACTTGTACCAAAGCCGTAATAATCCAGCAGTTGTCATCTGAGGCTGTTGTGCAACACTTTCCACGGAAGGCATCACCTGCTTTGTCCAAGTGTTGCCTCTTTCATTGCTGCCTGCAGACTGTGTCCTCTCATTTCTGCTCATTCTACAGGTAGTGTCCCAAAAACGCAAGCCACCTTTTACACTTCCATACAGTACAAAAGCACTCCATCTTTTACATAACACATATCCTACGCATTGTCCCTAAGTGTGTACCGTTTTATACGAATGACAACTTACACAAATATTTAAAATTACGTACATGAACATTTTCATTTTATTAACCCAAAACAAAATATTATTTAATAAATTATACATTTTGCATATTTATGGCATAAGTTACAAACGTACATTAACAAAGCACTCGAACATCACATATATCTCACTTTCCATGTTGTTGTTGTTGTTTTGGCCTTCAGTCCAGAGACTGGTTTGATGCAGCTCTCCATGCTACTTTATCCTGTGCAAGCCTCTTCACCTCTGAAGAAGTACGGCAACTTACATCCTTCTGAATCTGCTTAGCATATTCATCTCTTGGTCTCGCTCTACAATTTTTACCCTCCACGCTTACCTCCAGCACTAAATTGGTGATACCTTGATGCCTCAGAACATATCCTGCCAACTGATCCCTTCTTCTTGTCAAGCTGAGCCACAAATTCCCCTTCTCCCCAATTCTATTCAGTACCTCCTCATTATTTAAGTGATCTACCCATCAAATCTTCAGCATTCTTCTGTAGCACCACGTTTCAAAAGCTTCTATTCTCTTCTTATCTAAACTGTTTATCATCCATGTATCACTTCCACCAATGGCTTCACTCCAGAAAAAGAAAAGACTTCCTGACACTTAAATCTGTCAACAAATTTCTCTTCGTCAGAAACACTTTCCATGCCATAGCCAGTCTGCATTTTATATCCACTCTACTCTGACCACTATCAGTTATTTTGCTCCTCAAATAACAAAACTCATTTAGTAATTCAAGTGTCTCATTTCCTAATCTAATATCCTCAGCATCACCTGATTTAATTTGATTACATTCCATTATCCTAGTTTTGCTTTAGCTGATGTTCATCTTATATCCTCCTTTCAAGACACTGTCCATTCTGTTCAACTGTTCTTCCAGGTCCTTTGCTGTTTCTGACAGAATTACAGTGTCATCAGCGAACCTCAAACATCAGGGATAGGCTACAACCATGTCTTACTCCCTTCTCATTCACAGCTTGCCTTTCATGCCCCTTGATTCTTATGACTGCCATCTGGTTTCTGTACAAATTGTAAATAGCCTTTTGCTCCCTGTATTTTACCCCTGCCACCTTTAGAATTTGAAAGAGAGTGTTCCAGTCAACATTGTCAAAAGCTTTCTCTAAGTCTACAAATGCTAGAAACGTAGGTTTGCCGTTCCTTAATCTTTCTTCTAAGATAAGTCGTAAGGTCAGTATTGCCTCACGTGTTCCACTGTTTCTACGGAATCCAAACTGATCTTCCCCGAGGTTGGCTTCTACTAGTTTTTCCATTCGTCTGTAAAGAATTCGTGTTAGTATTTTGCAGCTGTGACTTATTCAACTGATAGTTCGGTAATTTTAACATCTGTCAACACCTGCTTTCTTTGGGATTGGAATTATTATATTCTTCTTGAAGTCTGAGGGTATTTCGCCTGTTTCATACATCTTGCTCACCAGATGGTAGAGTTTTGTCAGGACTGGCTCTCCCAAGGCCATCAGTAGTTCCAATGGAATGTTGTCTACTCCGGGGGCCTTGTTTCGACTCAGGTCTTTCAGTGCTCTGTTAAACTCTTCACGCAGTATCATATCTCCTATTTCCTCTTCATCTACATCCTCTTCCATTTCCATAATATTGCCCTCAAGTACATCGCCCTTGTATAGACCCTCTATATACTCTTTCCACCTTTCTGCTTTCCCTTCTTTGCTTAGGACAGGTTTTACATCTGTGCTCTTGATATTCATACAAGTGGTTATCTGTTCTCTAAAGGCCTCTTTAATTTTCCTAGGCAGCATCTATCTTACCCTGAGTGATACGTACTTCTTCAGCCTTACATTTGCCCTCTAGCCACCCCTGCTTAGCCGTTTTGTTTTTCCTGTCAATCTCATTTTTGAGATGTGTGTGTTCCTTTTCGCCTGCTTCATTTACTGCATTTTTATGTCTTCTCCTTTCATCAATTAAATTCAATATCTCATCTGTTACCCAAGGATTTCTACTAGCCATCTTCTTTTTACCTACCTGATCCTGTGCTGCCTTCACTATTTCATCTCTCAAAGCTATCCATTCTTCTTCTAGTGTTTTTTTTCCCCTGTTCTTGTCAATCATTCCCTAATACTCTCTCTGAAACCTCTCATTCTTTCAGTTTATCCAGGTCCCATCTCCTTAAATTCCTACCTTTTTGCAGTTTCTTTAGTTTCAATCCACAGTTCATAACCAATAAATTGTGGTCAGAGTCCACGTCTGCCCCTGGAAATGTCTTACAATTTAAAACCTAGTCCCTAATTCTCTGTCTTATCATTACACAATCTATCTGAAACCATCCAGTGTCTCCAGGCCTTCTCCATGTATACAATCTTTCCATATAGTCTTCGCATATCACATTTATATTATGACAAAACATTAAAGGCAAAATTTTTTTATAGATTAGATGGCTGGCTGAATAATAGTGTTACATGGTGACTACACCTGTCATGAAGTACATTAAATGTATTTGCACTTGCGAACGTGGCAACCATCTGCTGTATAATGGAATGACGTCAATGAAAGTTTGAGCTGGACTGGGACCTAAACGTGGAATTTCTGCTTATTTTGAGCAGCTGACTCATGGCCAGAACCAAATTTCCATGTGTTGACAACTGTGTGTCCAGAGTCTGTATTTGTACATCCGTTATATATATTCCCTCCTGTACAGGGAAGAGATTGTACTTGAAAGTCATTCACCCGGTATCGGCAGATATATACGATATTCCAGTGCCTATGTTGTTCCAAATTATGTTGCAGTGTTCCTTCAGACACGCATGCATGTTCATGCCATACCAGGTCTCAAACCTGGATTTCCTGCTTTTCGCGAGCAGTCGCCCTACCGTTTGTCTATCTGAGCACTACATGTGGCTGGACCCAAACTTCCATATGTCATCAACCATGTGTCTGCAACTAGTGCTCATACGTCCAGTATATATATTCTTGGTGGGGTAGACATTTTACGTGAAATTGGTTTGCCCAGTGTCAGCAGATAAATACAATACTGCAGTGCCTGTGTTATTCCAAATTGCGGTGCAATGTTCCTTCAAACATGCATACATTTCTGAAGGAACAGGCATTGTGGTGACAACAGTCATCATGAAATACATAAAATGTATTCATAGTTGTGAATATGGACAACCATCAGCTGTATAATGGAATGATGACAGTGAAAATTTGGGCTGGACTGGGATTCAAACCCAGATTTCATGCTTGTTGTGAGTGGTCGCCTTACCATTAGGCATTCCATTATACAGCTGATGGTTGTCCATTTTTGCAACTGCAAATACCTTTTGTGTATTTCAACACAGCTGTAATCGCTACAGTGCCTTTTCCTTCAGACATGCATGTAGGTCGAAGGAACATTGCATTGTAATTTGGAATAACACAAGCACTGTACTATTGTATTTATCCGGCGACATTGGATGAGCATGTTTCAAGTAAAATGTCTCACCTGTATCAAAATATACATAACGGATGTACGAGTTGTAGACATGTTTTGATGTCATGTGGAAGTTTGGGTCTGGCCATGAGCTGTGCTTGGATAACCACATGGTAAGGTAACCGCTCATGATAAGCAGGAAATCTGGGTATGAATCCTGATCTGGCACAAATTTTCATTGTCATCATTCCATTGTATAGCTGATGATTGCTCATATTCACAACTGCAAATACGTTTCATGAATGTGTCATTGGATCAGAGAGACTGTGATGAAGCAAGCTGTGATATTTATACTTCCCCTCTTCTTTTGCCGTCTGTCTCCTTAAAATTCAAATTTCTAACTTTTTACAATTTACTATTAACATATGTTAATATAATCTGCATTTGCATAAAAGAGAAAGATTGGCCCTCAACTTTAAAGCATATAACACCAGATCTAATTTTGTGCTTAGTGTTATGTATGTAATTGATTTTCTAATTTATTGGGAATATGCTTACTTAGTATCATTTCTTATAGGATGTAATCGGTAATTGTTTTGTAATTGAAATTCTATTGTTGACTTATAAACAAATTCAAATTTGGTACTAATTATAAACATTTGGAAGATGAAATACTAGTAATCTTAAAGTATCTATTTGGCTCTATTCGAAAACTTGTTAGCAAAGCCAGTGCTTAATTAATTCCTAAGTAATTAACAGTTTTGTCAGAAGTATTGTTTTTGTAACTATATTTGTTAATTTCACAATTTAAACAAATAATTCAGTAGAAGAAACCGTTAAAAAGACAGAATTTTTCGATGTATTCAGTTAATTTAAGGAGATAGGTTTTAATTGTAATTTCTGTAAATTAAACTTTGAACAATGTGTAGTTTCAGCACCTATTATTGTGAGGATATATAATGGCCCAATTTTTGGTCACGAGACAGTCAGTCCATGGCTGAGTTTCGGATGAGGAACCTATATTGGTTAGAACGACAACAATGCATCAACTTAACAGTGAAATAAGTGTTCCACCAATAGGCCGTGTGTTAAACCAATGACAGTGTCTGCTCCATACGCACCTTTCTATTCTCCAAGAACAGTGAACTTTGTGGTAAGGTTTTACAGCTCATAGATGTTCAACAGTAAACTATAGTAGCAGTATTAGGATGTTCGCCTGCACCATATTAATGAGGCTTATCAAAAGTTAAACAATAGTGCACTGGCCATATAACTGTGTAATATTGGGGGGCTGTGAATAATGAAAGTTAAAGACTGTGAAACGCAACTGTGCATCTGTTGGCTACATCATTTACAGTAGACAGTAGTTGTACTTCCACAACCCATTTTTCAGCCAGTACATCGACACTGAGAACAACAAACAAAGAGATAAGCAAAGCAGGCGAGCATCATTACAAGACACAAACAGGTACATACGGGTAAATTCATCACTCACTCAGTGACTTCATTTTATGTGAACACCAATGAGGAAGAGATGTTTAAGGGATGGAGACTAGTTGGAACTAACTCAGAGACATCCACTGCTGCACAGTGTTTGGGATAACATATTACTTTGGTAAAGTGATATCTTGCTCAACACGTGTAGTAGCAACAAATGATGATTGCCACCATAAAAATATTCTGTATTTTAAATAGTGGGAGTTTTATTTCATTTGTACATGGAATCTGGTACAGATGGACACATTGTTTCTGCAAGGTGGGACGGTGATTGCTGCCTTATTGTGCTTAGTGGTACTTGATGTTTTGGGCAGTTTATTTCATACACAGTCGTCCCAGCTCAGAGATGTGCCATGAGTACCGTAACAATTGACTTCTCATCACAGGACAAAAGAAATGCCACTAAGACTTGAGAGATCAGTCATTCATGTCAAGTCAAAGAGAGTACATGTAGTAGCTTGAATTGTTAAGAAGTGTTTATCCCGACTGCAAATGTAGAATCGGTTTATGAAGGTCTCTGAAAAAAATGTTTTTATCATTTAGTAAAGCTTTAGTTTTGTGAACATTTCCCAGTTTACAGAGCAGAAGTGGTTGTAAAGGAGATGGAATCTGCTTATGAAGTTTTGCTGCAAGGCTAGACCAAGAAACAGCAGCACAGTAATAAAAACTGATGGTGATGGTAAACTTTTAGCCTGAAATTTACTTGTTACATTCGAGACAACATGTCACTCTGTTGCCCTAAGCGATGGAACAAGAATGCTTCTGAGCTGGAGAAACAACTAAGTTTGATAGATAACAATAAATAAATTTGATTTAAGAAAGAAGTAATAAGGAGAACAATTTCAGTGAAATATATTACTGTTATCCTTAGCAATGGGACAGTGCAGAAGTCGTTACTAGGACTATACTGAAAAGTCATTAAGAGGAATTGCATAGTCAGTGAGCCATCATTGATTTCATTGTCTACAGTTATATTGAAGAAGATTTTTTCAGTCCACTAGTCAGAAGATCATTGGCTGTGGGGAAGTGCTACAATTGTTTCATCAGTTCGTAATGACAGCCTAACAGCCAATGGTGAGCATGTCTGCAGCTCATCAACCTACAACATCTGATCCAGCAATGCATCTATCTGCTGTGACACAGTTTGCCCAGCTCTGTGTTCCAGCCTCTAGTCAACTTCACATTGCAGTGAGCTACACCTGCTGTATGTTGTGAGCTGTGTTAAGTCAGAGTTGATTTGTTGCTGATTGTAGTAGTTTTGTGCATTGTTAGCAGTCAGAAGTGAATTTGTGTACTGAAGTTTCTCCTTTCGGGTTTGGGTACAGAGAAGTTGTCAAAGTTCTGTGACATTTGGGGGCAGACTAATTATAAGGTTACTATTACTGTGATTGTATGCCTATACTGACAATAGACAAGGAGGCAAATGAACAAGAGTTATTTAAAAGTTTTAGTATGCAATTAAGTGCTGATTTAAACAGTAAGTTAGATGCCCTTAATACAAACATAAAAGTTCAGGGTGATGAGCTGTGTGCTAAAATAGATATCTCCAATGCTGATTTAATGCTACACTGCATGATTTTATTTTTAGTTATTAAATCATGGTAAAAAAAGATATTTCAGTAATTTTGAGTAGACAAATGATATAGAACTTGTAAGATTCAATAAATTTTCATTTATTATTGCATTATGGGTACAAAAACAAAAATGTACAAAAATTCCACATCATGCAGTGTGATGGCAATAATAGACATTGTGCAAAAATGCTACATCATGCAGTATGACATAACATTGGCTAGATTGGCCCCATTTAACAAACCGTGCAGTCAATATTTTGTAGCTTATAACATGTAATTCACTACAGTATAGAAAAATAGTAGTATGCTTGCAAAACTACCACTGTAACAGTGAAATATTTAGAAACAACATGATATTGTAAAAAATAAGCGTTATTCAATATGATAAATTTTGAAGCATTCAGTGTTCTTCAGACACAGAGCTAGTTAACACATTTCACAGTGGACAACAGTAAATGCCTTGCAGCTGGCACACCTATAGTGTTGACACTTTTCCATCACCGTCGGCCAATGTCCAGCACCCTCTCTCTGTACATCTATTGTTGGCTGAGCTGTGACTAGAGACATTTCCACTTGATTATGAGGATAGGATGTTGGTCTGCCTCACTTTCCATGTGTTCCTCCTACTTTGCAACACACTTGTGGAAGAATCCAGTAATTTACGGTTGTAACATCTGTTGTTGTTGTTGTTGCGGTCTTCAGTCCTGAGACTGGTTTGATGCAGCTCTCCATGCTACTCTATCCTGTGCAAGCTTCTTCATCTCCCAGTACCTACTGCAACCTACATCCTTCTGAATCTGCTTGGTGTATTCATCTCTTGGTCTCCCTCTACAATTTTTACCCCCCACGCTGCCCTCCACTGCTAAATTGGTGGTCCCTTGATGCCTCAGAACATGTCCTACCAATCGATCCCTTCTTCTAGTCAAGTTGTGCCACAAGCTCCTCTTCTCCCCAATTCTATTCAATACCTCCTCATTAGTTATGTGATCTACCCATCTAATCTTCAGCATTCTTCTGTAGCACCACATTTCGAAAGCTTCTATTCTCTTCTTGTCCAAACTATTTATCATCCATGTTTCACTTCCATACATGGCTACACTCCATACAAATACTTTCAGAAATAACTTCCTGACACTTAAATCTATACTAGATGTTAGCAAATTTCTCTTCTTCAGAAACGCTTTCCTTGCCATTGCCAGTCTACATTTTATATCCTCTCTATGGCGACCATCATCAGTTATTTTGCTCCCCAAATAGCAAAACTCCTTTACTACTTTAAGTGTCTCATTTCCTAATCTAATACCCTCAGCATCTCCCGACTTAGTTCGACTACATTCCATTATCCTCGTTTTGGTTTTGTTGATGTTCATCTTATATCCTCCTTTCAAGACTCTATCCATTCCGTTCAACTGCTCTTCCAAGTCGTTTGCTGTCTCTGACAGACTTACAATGTCATCGGCGAACCTCAAGGTTTTTATTTCTTCTCCATGGATTTTAATACCTACTCCAAATTTTTCTTTTGTTTCCTTCACTGCTTGCTCAATATACAGATTGAATAACATCGGGGAGAGGTTACAACCCTGTCTCACTCCCTTCCCAACCACTGCTTCCCTTTCATGCCCCTCAACTCTTATAACTGCCATTTGGTTTCTGTACAAATTGTAAATAGCGTTTCGCTCTCTGTATTTGACCCCTGCGACCTTCAGAATCTGAAAGAGAGTATTCCAGTCAACATTGTCAAAATCTTTCTGTAGGTCTACAAATGCTAGAAATGTAGGTTTGCCTTTCCTTAATCTAGCTTCCAAGATAAGTCGTAGGGTCAGTATTGCCTCTCGTGTTTCTACGGAATCCAAACTGATCTTCCCCGAGGTCGGCTTCTACTAGTTTTTCCATTCATCTGTAAAGAATTCGTGTTAGTATTTTGCAGTCGTGACTTATTAAACTGATAGTTCGGTAATTTTCACATCTGTCAACACCTGCTTTCTTTGGGATTGGAATTATTATATTCTTCTTGAAGTCTGAGGATATTTCGCCTGTCTCATACATCTTGCTCACCAGATGGTAGAGTTTTGTCAGGACTGGCTCCCCCAAGGCTGTCAGTAGTTCTAATGGAATGTTGTCTACTCCCGGGGCCTTGTTTCGACTCAGGTCTTTCAGTGCTCTGTCAAACTCTTCACGCAGTATCATATCTCCCATTTCATCTTCATCTACATCCTCTTCCATTTCCATAATATTGTCCTCAAGTACATCACCCTTGTATAGGCCCTCTATATATTCCTTCCACCTTTCTGCTTTCCCTTCTTTGCTTAGAACTGGGTTTCCATCTGAGCTCTTGATATTCATACAAGTGGTTCTCTTTTCTCCAAAGGTCTCTTTAATTTTCCTGTAGGCAGTATCTATCTTACCCCTAGTGAGATAAGCCTCTACATCCTTACATTTGTCCTCTAGCCATCCCGCACTTCCTGTCGAACTCATTTTTGAGATGTTTGTATTCCTTTTTGCCTGCTTCATTTACTTCATTTTTATATTTTCTCCTTTCATAAATAAAATTCAATATTTCTTCTGTTACCCAAGGATTTCTACTAGCCCTCGTCTTTTTACCTACTTGATCGTCTGCTGCCTTCACTACTTCATCCCTCAGAGCTACCCACTCTTCTTCTACTGTATTTCTTTCCCCCATTCCTGTCAAATGTTCCCCTATGCTCTCCCTGAAACTCTGTACAATCTCTGGTTCTTTCAGTTTATCCAGGTCCCATTTCCTTAAATTCCCACCTTTTTCAGTTTCTTCAGTTTTAACCTACAGTTCAGAACCAATAGATTGTGGTCAGAGTCCACACCTGCCCCTGGAAATGTCTTAAAATTTAAAATCTGGTTCCTAAATCTCTGTCTTACCATTACATAATCTATCTGAAACCTTCTAGTATCTCCAGGGTTCTTCTATGTATACAGCCTTCTTTCATGATTCTTGAACCAAGTGTTAGCTATGATTAAGTTATGCTCTGTGCAAAAATTCTACCAGGCGGCTTCCTCTTTCATTTCTTAGCCCCAATCCATATTCACCTACTATGTTTCCTTCTCTTCCTTTTCCTACTGTTGAATTCCAGTCACCCATGACTATTAAATTTTCGTCTCCCTTCACTATCTGAATAATTTCTTTTATTTCATCATACATTTCTTCAATTTCTTCGTCATCTGGAGAGCTAGTTGGCATATAAACTTGTACTACTGTAGTAGGCATGGGCTTCATGTCTATCTTGGCCACAATAATGCGTTCACTATGCTGTTTGTAGTACCTTACCCGCATTCCTATTTTTTTATTCATTATTAAACCTACTCCTGCATTTCCCCTATTTGACTTTGTATTTATAACCCTGTATTCGCCTGACCAAAAGTCTTGTTTCTCCTGCCACCGAACTTCACTAATTCCCACTATATCTAAATTTAACCTATCCATTTCCCTTTTTAAATTTTCTAACCTACCTGCCCAATTAAGGGATCTGACATTCCACGCTCCGATCCGTAGAATGCCAGTTTTCTTTCTCCTGATAAGGACGTCCTCTTGAGTAGTCCCCTCCCGGAGATCCGAATGGGGTACTATTTTACCTCCGGAATATTTTACCCAAGAGGACGCCATCATCATTAACCATACAGTAAAGCTGCATGCCCTCGGGAAAAATTACGGCTGTAGTTCCCCCTTGCTTTCAACCGTTCGCAGTACCAGCACAGCAAGGCCGTTTTGGTTAGTGTTACAAGGCCAGATCAGTCAATCATCCAGACTGTTGCCCCTGCAACTACTGAAAATGCTGCTGCCCCTCTTCAGGAACTACACGTTTGTCTGGCCTCTCAACAGATACCCCTCCGTTGTGGTTGCACCTATGGTACGGCTATCTGTATCGCTGAGGCACGCAAGCCTCCCCACCAACGGCAAGGTCCATGGTGCATGGGGGGCCAAAAGATTAATAAAATGGGGGGGGGGGGCAGAGAACATCTATTAGCTCATTATAATTTTGTATTGTCGAAGCAAACTGTAATGGAGGTCCACACCCCCCAGTATGTTTGTTGTATTCCTGTATCATTTATCCCTTCCCTCATTGCTCTCTTCCAATTGTACCTTTCAGCTGTACACTTCATCTACATTTACATAGATGCTCCGCAACCCACCGTACAGGGCATAGCAGAGGGTACCCTGTATCACTACTAGTCATTTCCTTTCTTGTTCCACTCACAAACAGAGAGAGTGAAAAATGACTACCTTGATGCCTTTGTATCAGCCATAATTTCTTGAATCTTAACTTCATGGTCCGTACGCGCAATATATATTGGAGGCAGTAGAATCATTTGGAAGTCACACAATGGAAAATCCAGAATGGAATGTAACAATATTGTGAAAAGGAAAGTTGCTACTCACCATATAGAGTGGAGATGCTGAGTCACAGATAGGAACATCAAAAAGACAGTCACAAATAATAGCTTTCACAAAGACACACATACACACTGATGCAAACACAGCTCACACACAGATGACTGCAGTCTCAAGCAACTGAGGCGACACTGCAAGCAGCAGCACCGGTGCATGATGAGAGTGGTGACTGTGTGAGGGTAAGGAAGAGGCTGGGGTGGGAAGGGGGAGGGATAGTAGGGCAGGTGTGGCAGACAGTGACGGGCTGTTGGGAGCACGGAGGGACAAGGGGGAAAGAGGGTAGGGCAGCTATGTGCAGTAACAACGTTAGACGGAGAGAGCAGACTGGTGGGGAGGGGGATATTGGAAAAGGAGAGAAGTAAAAAGACTGGGTGCGTTGGTGGAATGAGGGCTGTGTAGTGCTGGAATGGGAACAGAGAAGAGACTGGATGGAAGAGGGCAATGACTAACAAAGGTTGAGGCCAGGAGGATTACAGGAACATAGCATATATTGCAGGGAAAGTTCCCACCTGCACAATTCAGGAAAGCTGGGGTTGGTGGGAAGGGTCCATATGATACAGCCTGTGAAGCAGTTATTGAAATGAAGGGTGTCATGTTTGGCAGCGTGCTCAGCAACAGGGTGGTCCACTTGTTTCTTGGCCACAGTTTGTCGGTGGCCATTCATGCCGACAGACAGCTTGTTAGTTGTCATGCCCACATAGAATGCAGCGCAGTGTTTTCAGCTCGCAGTGCAGTGTTTGCAGCTTAGCTTGTAGATCACGTGACTGGTTTCACAGGAAGCCCAGCCTTTGATGGGATAGGTGGTGTTTGTGACTGGACTGGAGTAGGTGGTGGTGGAAGGATGTTTGGGGCAGGTCTTGCATCTAGGTTTATTACAGGTGTAGGAGCCATGAGGTAAGGTGCTGGGAGCACGGGTTGTATAGGAATGCACAAGTATATTGTGAAGGTTTGGTGGATGGTGGAATACGACTGTGGGAGGTTTGAGAAGGATACTTGGCAGGACATTTCTCATTTCAGGGCACAACAAGAGGTTGTCGATACCCTGGTGGAGAATGTAATTCAGTTGCTCCAGTCCTGGGTGGTACTTAGTTACAAGGGGAATGCTTCTCTGTGGCTGGATGTGGGACTTTGTGAGATGGTGGAATATTGGAAAGAAAGGCACGGGAGATTTTTTTTAGTACAAGGTTGGAAGGATAATTACAGTTTGTGAATGCTTCAGTGAGACCCTCAGTATATTTTGAGAGGACTGCTCATCACTGCAGATGCAATGACTACAGGTGGCTAGGCTGTGTGGCAAAGTGGAGACATTGTTGGTGGTTAGTAGGTTTGATATGGACAGAGGTACTGATGTAGCCACCTTTTGAGGTGGAGGTCAACATTTAGGAAGGTGGCTTTTTGGGTTGAGTGGGACCAGGTGAAGCAAATGGAAAAGAAGCTGTTGAGGTTCTGGAGGAATGTTCTCACCATCGATCCAAATCACAAAGATGACATCAGTGAATCTGAAACAGGTGAGGGGTTTAGGATTCTGGGTGTTTAGGAAGGATTCCTCTTGATGCCCCATGAGTAGGTTGGCATAGGATGGTGCCATGCAGGTGCCCATAGCCATACCATGGATTTGTTTGTAGGTAATGCCTTCAAAGGAGAAGTAATTGTGGGTGAGGATATAGTCGGTTATGGTGACTACGAAGGAGATAGTTGGTTTGGAATCTGTTGGGTGTTGGGAAAGGTAGTGTTCAATAGTGGTAAGGCCATGGGCATTAGGGATGTTAGTGTAAAAGGAGGTGGCATCAATAGTGATGAGCAGGGCTTAATGTGGTAAAGAGACAGGAACTATGGAGAGTCGGTGGAGGAAATGGTTGGTATATTTTATATAGGAGGGTAGGTTCCGGGTAATAGGTTGAAGGTGTTGGTCCGAGAGAGCAGAAATTCTCTCAGTGGGGGCACAGTAACCAGCCACAATGGGATGGCGTCCTGTGTGGTTGGGTTTATGGACTTCAGGAAGTATGTAGAAGGTTGGAGTACAAGGAGTGTTAGGAGTGAGCAGAGAGATGGGCTCCAGGGAGAGGTTTTGGCATAGGCGTAAGGATTTAAAGAGTGACTAGAAATCCTGGTAGATTTCTGGAATGTGGTCACTGTGACCAGGTTTGTAGGTGGATGTATTCTAACGTTTCTGACTTAAAGTATGAGTATGAATCGGGGTTATTTTGGTTTATTCCCCCAAACCACCTTCCACTTCTTTACGAGGTGACTTACTTGGAATTTGCAGCCACTCTTCTTTACTGGATAGCCAGCTGCTGTAAACCCCCTTGACTTCTTCTCTGTTGAATAATGCTAGGTACAGGAATTTTTAGACTCTTTCTACTTATGAAATAAGTAGAGGTAAAAACTTTGCTTTTCATCAATTAACGATGTATTTGACTTTCATACACAATGAAACTCTCAACAAAATATGTAACTTCTGGTAAGTCCCTCATACAGTCGAACATCAGAAACAAGTTAAATTATAGTTAAAAGAAAGTTGGCTTTGATACCATAACTGTTCTTAATATAAATCAGAAAATAAGTCTTGCCTATAGCAAGGTTACATCAAGAGTTTTGAGTTCTTTTTCAACTCTCTTAGTTTTAATAGCAATAGTCAATGACCGAATAATCAGAGCTGCATATAGACTCCATGGTTGTTCCTTACACACTCACTAAAACATCTATGGCTTGCCCAACAGGTACTTCATCCACCGCGTCTACTTTCTTCCCGCGACTGATTTTAAGCCTGCACGCATAAACATGTGATGCGCAGTATGTAGGATGCTACCATCCCACACTTATATCCAGAATATCGTGTGTTCGAGGGGATAGAAGACTGAGTGGTTCTGGAATTTATACATAATCACTATACATATAATATCACTCACAATAACATTTCATATCTTAACAGTATACATTTCTTACATATTTTTGTATACATATCTGTCCTTTCAATAACAATTCTCTGTCCTCTCTTGAACAATCTTTTGCTTATTGTTTCTCTACTCTTTTCTTATTTTACTTAGTTGTTAAAGTTGTTAAGACATGAGCATTTACTTGTGGTTTTAGTCAGCTTTACTAATATTTAGGAATTGTGAGGACTCTTTCCCCCCCCCGCTCCCCCCATTAAACTTCAGGTGTTTGACACATGAGTAATCTATTTTCTGTTCTTATCTTTTGTACTACATTTTTCCTATTATGTACTATTTTCGTTATTTGTAGCTTGGAGGAACTCTGGATGGAATGATGGAATGAAAGTGTTCTTTTGACACTCATTTATTTCCACGAAACATAATAATGCTAGTCGTTCATAGAATTCACACTTCCCAGAATAATCCCTATAATATTTGTGGCTTTTGTCATGATACTGTCCCCTTCTCCTAGGATCAGCACCTATTCCTTGATTGTTGGTTGACCTTATTAGAGCACTTCCTCTTTCCATTCTGGTAGGTGTGCCCCTTATAAAACATCCCTATTTTTTAGGCCACAGATCGTCCTACCTCCACGTAGGTACGCCTGCCCTTTATACTTAGTGAATGCCAAGTACGCCCCCCTTATCCTTTCTGAGTAGGCCTCATGGTTCATTACCCCAGTATACATTTCTATGTATACCATAATTAAGTATCTTCTGGTAAAGATAGGTTTATATCTTAAACTTCACATTCATTCTTTAATATATCATTTACTCCATAGAGTCCTCCTCTACTTATCAACTTCTATATTTTGAATAGATACGGTATCTACATATACTATTTACATCTTGCTATACTTCAGTTCATCAGAGTATTTATTACACTGACATTTCTTAATTATAAACATGACTAATTCCTCTCCTACTTTCGTTTTCTTTCTATGCTCATGCCTCTTTCTTATTTATCAATTCCTGATTACTACTTTATAGTTGTTCATTATGTAGCATTTTTGTTCCATAAACTTATATGCTTTTGTCTCTTTTTGCACATGAATCCACTGTGCCTATTCTAATCTCTGCTTAGAACTGTCACTGTTCTTTGTTTATGTGCACTACTTCTTATGTACATTCGATGTAGAACCGTCATAGCTTCCTATATATGGGCACATATTTCCATATGTACATTTCCTCTACAAATCCTGGCAGTTCTCACATGGTGACAGGCTTTGTCTTATGTAATTTAATGTTTGTGTAGAAGTGTATATTTGTGTATATGTGGATGTGTGTTCGTGTAGTCTGATTTTTTTTGCCTTCTTATCTAAAGATATGATTTAGGTTTCTAGTAAACACAGAAATAAGGAAGGACGTCAGCGATAGAAGTTTATGAATATGAAAAGGGGGGAAAAATAGACAGGTCCTCAAATGAGAAGTAAGGAAAGAAAAAAATAGATGTGGATGCTAGGATTGACAAAGAGAAAGAAGGTAGCCCCAAAAATAGGAAACCCTTCCAACCCCCCTTCCATAGGATCCCTACCCCTCAGGTACTTCAGTGAGACACCAGAAGAGGCCTAGTGTTAAATCGTCCCCTGCAGAACGGACATGTCCGCTTTCACCCTTTGAAGTCCCCGAAGGAAATCCTAGCAACACTATGGAAATGGCAAATGATGAAAAATCAGGCACACTTGTTTGCGAGGTTTGTTTGAAAGGTGTGATGTGTGTGTTGTGTTAGTCATGACTTATCTGTACTTGTAAATCGTTCTTTTAGCTACAATACCCACCTCTTTCAAAATTTATACAAACCCTCTCATCTATATGACATCTCATCAAAGATATAAAACACTCCATGCAAAATAGAAAATCTATACACTACAGTATAACAGTTCTACAGCTTGTCACATTATATTATATATTCCACAAATACAAGACTCTATTCAGTTTAATTTGTCTAGATATCACTTTTTTTCTGTGATTCTCTTAAGTTGTTCTCTATTTTATACTCATATCTGGTTTTCCAAGCAATAAGATTATAGGATATTTCTAGATTTTAAAGGAATTCAGTGCAGGAAAACTATTTTGGAAGAAACACCGAAGACAACTCAGGATCCAACGGTCATTACTCCGCCTGTTAACTCAGAATGTTAACGTCCCTGGGGGATATACAATTTTACATCCTTTACATTGTGTTTCCCCTTCTCTAATCCAGTTGTGGGATCTACTAAAAATAATGTCTTAGGATGGATCACCATTTGTACCCAGTACAGTCCCTCCTATTTTTGGAAAAACATATGAGTCTGTTTCTTCAGAGTCGACCTGTGAAGATAATTTTTTTTTTTTTTTTTTTTTTTTTTTTTTTTTTTTTTTTTTTTTTTTTTTTTTTTTTTATATATATATATATATATATATATATAAGAACCAGATCGTCGACTTGGTACTGAGCTTCCACAGCCTTTTCGTTATGCCTACTTACTCTTTGTAGTGCCTTTTCAGTTAAATTCTTAGAAACTATTTCCTGATTTACTTTGTAATTGACACTAGGTTGTTCAGACCAATTAAAACACTTAATTAGAGGTTCTCCAATAAAAGTTTTTCTATAACTTCTAAAGGAGTCAACCCAGTTGATAAATGGGGTAATTCATTTAGGATAAGTTCAAAATCCTTAATTTTCGTTGCCCACAAAGTATGTTTTTCATGGCTGTAAGTACGACATAATTTTCCAGTTTCCTTCATTACTCGTTCACACGGATTTGATGACGAGCTATAATTGGACATTAACACTTGTCAAATACTTTCCCACTTTGGGAATTCTCTAAATTCATTACTCACAAATTGTGGTCTGTTATCCATAAGAAACTGTTTTGGTTTACCTACTTCTAGAAAATATTGTTGTAAACAGAGTATAACTGTCTGTGGATTTGCTCTTTTAATGGGATGTAGCCCTAACATATTTTGACTAGCATTTTATGATAACCAAAATATATGATACTCCTTTCTTTCCTTGTGGAATTGGTCCAAAAAACTCCACCACTGTGATGTCGTGTAATGACATAGGAATAATAGGATACATTTTGTATTTCACATGAGTGTTATTCTCTTTTACTTTCTGGCAAGTTTCACAAGTTCTATCAAAGATGCTATTTTATGACCTAGTTTCTTGAAATAATAAAACTTATTCATATGGGACATACATTTTTTGATTCCGAAGTGTCCATATCCTGTGTGAACATACCACACAAGTTCGTCATCTACTAACTTCGGAATACATAAGTGCCAATGTTGTGATGTTATGCTGTCTCTCCAAAACAAGTTATGATCCATAATTTTCCATTTTCTTAATTGATTAGGAGGTAACGAGTTATGGATACACATAGGAAATATTTCTGTGAAATAAGGATCATGATGGATATTCCCTGTTATTCTTTGAGCCATTTCCTATACAATGATGTTCGGACATTCTGCTGACATAAAATTAATGGCAAAAATAATGCCAGGCCCTTCCGTATGCTGTTTCTTCCATTCTTATGGGTAGCCTTGATAAAGCATCCGGTACAATATTTTCGGAACCTTTTACATATCAAATCTTAATATTGTATTCCTGTAGGTAAAGCGTCCATCACATTAACCTACTGTGTAGTAATTGACTACTCATCAGAAAGGATAAAACTTGATTAAATCTTTTTAAGGAATGGGTATGATGTAAATCTCTGTCTGGCATAAATTTAGGGAATTGTCTAGATAATCCTGAATTGGCTCACCATTGCAAATCAGTCACCACTTCTCTAGTTAATACAACATTAGGTGAAGTTACCCTTTTCTCTACTTTGTCTTGGATAAGCTTAAATTCTCTCCACAGGTCATCCATACCCTTCCTGGTATCGCTAAGTTTGGAAGAAGGAATAGGCGATACATTTCCGGATGTTATTCTCTCGGTAACGTTTCGATCTATAATTTCTCCAGATTGTTTCTCCAAACTAATTACATTTATAATATCAGCGTTAGCTATTTCCTCTTTGAAATTTCTTTCTACATTATCTACCCGTGTATTGACACCTGTAATTTGCGATTGAATGACTGGCATTAATTCATTCTGCTTATCTACAATCTCTTTCAAATTATTCAACCCCTGCCTTACATGATTATAGATAACATTGTACACGTTTTCAAAAGATTCTAACTTTTCAGTAATTTCAGATTCTACGTTATTACATTTGCTCTCAATGTTAAGTTCTAACCTTTTCGATAAATCTTGAAAAGTGTTACTCTGCTTCTTACTAAGATCAGTAAACACATGATTTATATGAGTGGTTAAAGAATTTGTCAATTCATTCTTTAAATCTACTTTTAAAGTATCTACTTTATTACTTATTGCAGTGAACTCAGTCTTCAAAGCACCCATGCTTCAGGCAGAAGGGTTCAAGTAGAAGGAAGAGGGGTGAAGGAAAAGGACTGGAGAGGTCTCAGAAAAGGGGCATATTTTGGGAAAGTCACCCAGAACCGCAGGTCAGGGGAGACTTACTGTACGGTATGAGAAGGAAGACTGATTGTTGGAGATTGCATCGGACAAGATTTGAAAACCTAATTAATCAGTGTGATGTAATGTGAAATGAAGTTAATGAACAATTTAAAAATGTCACCAAGTATTTAAAACAGATTAAAGATTTGGGTGAACAGGAATTTTTGGAAGTGCTTAAACATATCTCAGATATATCAGACTGATTAAATGTTTTAGAAAAAAGTGAAGATTCTGGTGTAACTGTAGTTTTATGCTCTACACTCGTGACTTTGGAGGAACATGTTAACAAGTTAATTGACCAGAAAGTTTAGACAAAAGTATAACTGTCTACCAGTATACCTATTTTTTCAGGGGGGTGGGGGTACAGACAAAATGGAAGTGAAGTTATGGAAGATTGGAGTGAACGATCTAAATCTATGGAAGACGTCAGTAAAACGAGAGGAAGTGATAGTTATGGGATTTCTCTTGGGTTAAAAGGGGAACTACGTTTAGAGGGTGAAGCAAACATATCCAAACTTTTTCTGAAATTTTGAACCAGGAGGAAATGTTCATTCTATTTATTTTTAAGGTTGGTTTTTAAATTCCTACCCAAGCAATGGGATGCAGCTGAATGGGGAACTGCTCATGAAGAAGAATTCTCTTCATGGGATGACTTCTAGAATAAGTTTAAGTTGTAGTATTGGTCAAACAGTTTGCAGAAGAAGTTAATGCTGGTGGTACTAGATCCTAGATACTATAATCATAGTTGGGTAGATATAAGGTGTATATCGATTGGAAGGCATTTGACTCCGTTCCACACTGTCGCTTGCTCCAAAAAGTGTGTGCTTAAGGCCTATCTGATGACTTATGCAATTGGACAGATAGTTTTCTAACAGACAGGTAGCAGTACGTCGTCCTGAATGGGGTGACTTCAACAGAAACAAGTGTAGCTTCAGGTGTGCCCCAGGGCAGTGTAATAGAGCCGCTGCTTTTTACGATTTACGTAAACAATCTGGTTGATGGTATTGACAACAGCATTAGACTGTTTGCCGATGATGCTGTAGTGTACAGGAAAGTAGTGTCACATGAAAGTTGTGAACAAATCAGTGAGGATTTGCGGAAAATAAATGTGTGGTGTAATCATTGGCAGTTATCTCTCAATAGTAGTAAGTGTAACCTACTGCATATAACAATGCAAAAATCCCCATTAATGTAAGAGTACAAAATAAATGCCCAGTCTTTGGAAGCAGTAACATCTGCCAAGTATCTGGGTGTGACTATTCGAAATGATCTCAAATGGAATGATCAGATTACACAAGCAACGGGCAATTCAAACTCTAGATTGCAATTTATTGGTAGAATCCTGAAGCGATGCAGTCCTTCAACAAAGGAAATAGCTTACAATACGTTAGTTCGTCCAGTCTGAGTGTTGTTCGTCTGTATGGGACCCTTACCAATTGGGTCTGATTCAAGAGATTGAGAAGGTCCAAAGAAGAGCGGCAAGATTTGTGACTGGTACACTTAGCCATCATGAGAGTGTTACAAATCTCGTAGAAAGTTTGAAGTGGGACACACTTACAGATAGACGGCACGCTAAGCAGAAGGGGCTGCTCACTATTCTGAAATCCGATGATGTAAATGCACTCTGTCTTCAGGCCACAAGTGGCCCATTGGGACCATCTGATCGCCATGTCATCCTTAGCTGAGGATGCGGATAGGAGGGGCGTGTGGTCAGCACACAGCTCTCCTGGTCGTTATGATGGTTTTCTGTGACCGGAGCCGGGACTATTCGGTCAAGTAGCTCCTCAATTGGCATCATGAGGCTGAGTGCTCCCCGAAAAATGGCAACAGCACATGGCGGCCTGGATGGTCACCCATCCAAGTGCCGACCACACCCAACAGCGCTTAACTTTGGTGATCCGACGGGAACTGGTGTATCTACTACGGCAAGACTGTTGCTGCCGAGGATGTAGCGCATATATTATTACCTCCAACTTTCAAATCGCAGAATGAACACCATTCAAAGATCAGGGAAATTAGAGCTCATACTGAGGCATTCAGACAATCGTTTTTCCCTCGCGCAATCTGCGAGTGGAACAGACGGAGGGAAATATGACTTTGGTGCGAATTGTGCCCTCCACCACACATCGCTTGGCGGCTAGCGGAGTATATATGTAGATGTAGGTGTAGTTCTAAATACTTGCGTGAACCTATAGAGGAGGGTCGTTGGATTAACGACTTGGTACATAGGCTACCGTATCATGTACATAAAGAAATATAGTATCATGTGGACAACACTGAATGTTTTATTATCATTCAGTTAACTTCGCACTGGTCATTGGAAAGCAGTGCATGTTCTGAATCAGTGGTCATATTTCAGGACATAGCAATAGAGCATTAGGCTGTCATATGCAAAAGCTAATAGCCCTCAACTGACACATGCCTACACGTGAGTGATTACTCACAGAACATGGCAGTGATAGGAAAGAATGAGTAGAAAGAACAAATACAGCTCATGGTCTCAGGGGAAAGTTTTGAATTGGATGTGGATATTCATTTACACTCAGGAAGTGAGATTACATCACATGAATTAATGCTAAAGCTTCAAAATAAATGTGTGTGCCCGACATGACCGGAACCTGGAGTCTGTGTTGTAAGTATAACTGGAAGTAAAGGAAGACGGAAAAGGGAATGAGACTACTTACAACAATTAATGTCTTTGTTTCCTATAAAACACTGTTAATTGTACCAAATCTTACCTTACATGCACTTTTGGGTCTAGACTGGCTACCTGCCTATAAAGTGTCTCTTGATTTTGGCGCAGAAATTTTATTGGGCAATACCCAGAAAAAATTCTCTAAAGGGTTTCCCACCGTATAAATCCTAACTTTTGATCGGCATATTATTATAATTACAACCTTTCAAAAGGCATGGGCAAAGCTGAAGATAATAATTCAGGAGAGTAAAGCTTTCCTCACATGGGACGAGGCAGGTAACTTGGTTGCTGATTGGGCATACAGTCTTATTAGAAACAGCACTGTCTGCACTAATTGATGAACTAGATAAAATGATTTGCACTCTGAGCATTCTCCAGGAGCCGTAGTCAGATTTATGTGGCTTGCAAATCACACATTTTCTTTACAAAAATGGGTGCATGTAAAATAGCTGCGTTAACTCTGTTTGTGATAGTTGAAGATGAGTGGAGAAAATTGTGAAGAAGATTTTGGACTTGTCAATGGCTTGAACAGCAAATTGCTGATAGAGGAACGCTACATAATGCTGTAGAATGATCCGAGATAAATTATTTGTTAACTCAGTTGAATTTTTGTCCCATTTTCAGTTTTAAGTTGAATATAGTTAAGGTATAGTGTCTAATACAGTTTGCGCATGCATAATATACATGTTCTCAGTATTGCATTGAATATTTTTTTTTTCAACCAGGCCTCCACTTATGGCATATAGTGTGAAAAGACTGCATCAACAAATGTAATTATTTGATATTTAATATGCAAATTGTATCAGAATGATGTGCTTTTGATAGATCATCATTGTGCCATAGCAATGAAACTGTATACTTTCGTAGCAGACAAGTTATAACCTTAAAACATCAACTATCCTTTACTTACCAGTATGTAGTTTTCTGTCATTTTAAAATAACAAATCATAGCTAAAACAACATGTTTTTGAGAGATCCTCAATTTGCTGATGCAAATTGAAACAGCTTATATCCATACCATATACTCTATGAGACAGGCAACCCACAAAATATAATTTTTAACAACATGCAATATGTCAGCTTCTCTTCACAAGGCAAAAATCTAACATGCCTGATTATTTATTTCACACCCTGCAGTGTAATGTAACATTGAATTCCATGTTGTGATGTCACCATCTCCTCATCCATGTGGTTTTCACATCCAGTAAGAGGTCGGCTTAAGCAGAGGTCATAGCAAGAGTTCCTGAACTCCTCCAGTAGGTCCACATTCACAAGTAAAGTATGAGATGGCATCAGGAGGATTACAAGGCAGAACACGTGACTGCCAATAGCGGCTGTAGGATGGCAGGGATGTATCCTAACATTGACAAGTGACACTGCTCAGCATTTCAGTTATATAAGATCATTACAGCTAATTCTAACCAGGATCCAGCTTTCCATCATTATCAAGAAACAGGAGAGGATTGGCGTTGATTTCCATTCCACAAACATTGAAGAATACAGCCAGCCTTTCTCTCTGTGGGAGTTCAATTCTGTATTGTCAGTAGCTGATGATACTAAGCCCAGTCATGACCCAATAATGTACAGCTTGTTGAGGCAGCTGGACCCACAGTTGGAGGAGGTCCTCCTTCAGCTCTTTAATGAAATTTGGATGACAGGAGACTTTCTCACCTCTTGGAAATAATCTTTTTTTATCCTGGTTTTAATAGCCGAGGAGGATTGGAAAATGGTGATCCCCCAAGGGAGTGTTCTAAGTGTCACGGCATTTCTTATTTGTGGATGACTTCTCCATCTTCTGTGTGTCCACCAACCTCGCAACAGCTATTCGGAAATTGCATTTGATGATAAGGTAGTTGAAGGAATGTATTAACCCTGTAGGTTTTAAATTCTACTTGGAGAAAACTGTTTGTGTTGATTTTAATCATTCCAGCTCTCTTTTTTCATTTACTCATTTTAAAATTGTGGGATACTGTTCTCATTTTTAAGGAAGAGATGAAATATCTGGGCCTTACCTTTGATTTGAAGCTAACGTGACTGCCACACCTTAAAGAACTGGACCTGAGGTGTCTCAAGGCCTTAAACATCCTTAAATGCATCAGTCATAGGTCTTGGAGAGCTGACAAGGAATGTCTGCTCCAGCTTTATAAGGCCTTTGTATGACCAGGCTTGAATACGGATACCAGGTTTATGGATCAGCAAGGCCTTCATACCTCAAAATGCTGGATCCTTTTCACCGTGAGAGTGTTGGGCTGTCAACAGGGGCTTATCACATGAGTCCAGTTGATAGCCTGTTTGCAGAGGCTGGTCTGCTTGACGTCTTCTTCTAGTGGTGTGTCAAGCATACAGAGTTTTGTGTCCATTCCAGAATTGTTAACATCCATCTCAGTTGCACAGCTACCACTGTGCTTGGGAGAGCCTTGAGTTACTAGAGGGGGAGGAGGGTTGTTAAGGTGCAAAGTCAGGGCAGGAGAAGAAAATCCCCCTGGATACTGTAGAAGTCCAGGTTACTTTTCAAACTGACTGCTTACAGTAAGAATTGTACCCCAGACCATAATTTTAAAATTAAATTTAACGAGATTTTACATTGCCACCCAGATCTTATTATTGTTTACATTGATAGATCTAAGTAGAGGGATTTTAATGGCTGCTCTTGTGTTCCCCAACATTGTCCTCAGGATAGGGCTCCCTGATCAGTTTTCAGTTTATTATATGTGATTGTTTGCCATCCTGAGGGCACTGGAGCAGATAAGAAGGTGTCATGGTAAGAAATTCCTCATGTGCTCAGATTCCCACAGTGCCCTTCTGACTGTTGGTGAGAAGGGTTGCAGATCAGAGGATGCAAGGAGTGCAGGATACTCTCCTTCTCTTGCAGAGGCAGGACAAGGAAGTAATTTTCTGCTGGGTTCCAGGACACACAGAGATTTGGGAAAATGAACTTGCTGATGCGGCTGCCAAGGAGACTTGCTTCCTTTGATCTCCTGATCACTGTGCAGTCCACTGCTGGCTGTTACCTCATTTGTGACCAAGAAGTCGATGTGTTGGTGCAAAGCTCAGTGGCTGGAAGTGAGGAACAATAAGCAACATTCTGTAAAACCTTCAGTGCGACCGCGGCTTACCTCCTTCCAACCACTACGAACACAAAGAGTAGCCCTTGCAAGGCTTGGAGTGGGACATTGTCCATTGACGCACGCCTTTGTCTTACATTACAAGGACCCACTAGTGTCACAGATGTGAAACATAGGTGTCAATATATATCAATATATATTTTATATCTAAAAACAAAGAAGATGTGACTTACCAAACGAAAGCGCTGGCAGGTTGATACACACAAACAAACCCAAACATACACACAAAATTCTAGCTTTCGCAACCAACGGCTGCTTCATCAGGAAAGAGGGAAGGAGAGGGAAAGACGAAAGAATGTGGGTTTTAAGGGAGAGGGTAAGGAGTCATTCCAATCCCGGGAGCGGAAAGACTTACCTTAGGGGGAAAAAAGGACAGGTATACACTCGCATACACACACATATCCATCCGCACATACACAGACACAAGCAGACATTTACAAATGTAAAAAAGGACAGGTATACACTCGCATACACACACATATCCATCCGCACATACACAGACACAAGCAGACATTTACAAATGTAAAAAAGGACAGGTATACACTCGCATACACACACATATCCATCCGCACATACACAAACACAAGCAGACATTTACAAATGTCTGCTTGTGTCTGTGTATGTGCGGATGGATGTGTGTGTGTATGCGAGTGTATACCTGTCCTTTTTTCCCCTTAAGGTAAGTCTTTCCACTCCCGGGATTGGAATGACTCCTTACCCTCTGCCTTAAAACCCACATCCTTTCGTCTTTCCCTCTCCTTCCCTCTTTCCAGGTGAAGCAGCCGTTGGTTGCGAAAGCTAGAATTTTTTGTGTTTGTTTGTGTGTCTATCAACCTGCCAGCACTTTTGTTTGGTAAGTCACATCTTCTTTGTTTTTAGATATATTTTTCCCCCGTGGAATGTTTCCCTCTATTATATTCAATATATATTTTAATTGAGTGTGTTTCAGATAATCACCTGAGGGCTATTCTCAATGTCCCACGAGACCTGCCCTCTATTTCAACTGATAATGAAGTGAGTGTGGTTTGTGTTTTAAGATTTTGTGTGTCATCTGGAATTCTCTTCAAAATATTGGGTGTGAGATTTTGATGAGTCACAGAGCGGCTCTGTCACCCACTATTTCTAAGTAGTCATCCAGCCATCATCATTAGTCCCCTTTTAACACTGTATAATGTTGTGGTAATTTCTCCTTTATTTTACGTAGTTATCCTGCTGTGTTTCATGTGACTACTACTGTGGCCTTTATGAGGCTCATCTTATTGGGGTTGTCTTCTCAGTTTGTTTGCGTGAGTGCAAGTTGGTCTTCTGATTTATTATTTTTTTTTTAATAGACTTTCACCACAACTGTCTCTATATCATTCACAGGAGGGCATTGATGACCTAGCTGTTTAGCTCTTTCACCTGCAAATCATCATCATCATCATCATCATCAATGCAAATAGAGTAGAATAGATAATTCTAAACAGTACCTATAAAGTACAAGCTAGTTCGGTCTCTAATAAGCACATAGGGTGAAAAATGTTCATTTAGTCACTATGCCTAACATGGTAGTAGTAGAAATCAAAGTATGGCAGGGGAAGAATTAGTAGAAGTTATTAAAAGTAAAGCCACTGGATTCTAAAATGCTAACTCTTGAGCAAAAGAAGAGTTACAAGACATTTCATTCACATATAAAGAAGTATTTTTGGCTAACCAGGGACTGCAGTGAAAAGGGTATTGTCAGAATCTAATGAGGAATTTCTTGGCATGATGCCATCTCATAGATGAGTATGTGTGTAAATTTAAGATAGAGTGAAAAACTTCTCTTTTGGAAACCATATACTATTTCAGTGAGTACTCATTGCTGTTCGTAAAGAAATACATAAGATGATTGAACACAGTTTAAAGCTGCAGCCTGAGTGCAGTGTGGCGGGGTGTGGGCAGAATGTTCAATGATGTCGGAATGCAAGCCAATGATGTAGTGTCCTGAGTAGCAGTTCTGTGTTCAGCATTGTGTAGTAGTGTTCTGCAGAGACCAGACAAACAGTAGAATTAGGCACATTGCTAACTGATTTGACATTGAAATAAAATACATTTCTGAAAGTCAGCTTATTTAGTGCAAAGAAAAGGTTCAAGTGTTCTAGTGAAAGACAGAATTGTTTGGAGGGTTTAATACTTGGTATGAGGTTTTATGATTGGATTCTGATAAATTACATGGATATCCGAGAATGCCTGTGCCATTAGTGAATGTGATGTAAATAGTGACATTACAATAAGACTGAAAACAGCATGGAAACTGTAAAATGTAGTGATCTTAGTAGACTACATAATAGTTTATCACCAGTGCCAAGAAACGTTGAGACATGTTTGTGAATTACTTTTGTCAGAACAGAGTGACACAATGAATATGTTTACTTACTGTCAACAGTTATTTTGCTACTAGAAACATTAATAAATGTGAATTGAATTGTGTAGCTACAGAAAAGTCATTTTTGGCAATTGTTTTGAGTTTACATAAATTTCAAACTCTTAGATGGGGGTCAAAAATAATGACGTTCACAAACCACCAAGCCCTAGCATTCTTAATGAAAAGTTGGTTGCTGCATAGTCAATTAATGAGGTCAGTGTTATTCTTACAATAGTTCAGATAAATTACCTTAAAGGGTCATTAAACACCATTTCCCCACTGCCCTAACATGTGAATAAGATGAATAGAATGAAAGGACCCAGAATAACGTGTACAGTAAAGCTATTAGATAAACCAGAAATGGAGTACAACTTCTAGTTGCTAAAGTCAAAGAAGAACTGGAGTGTAATGATTATTTCAGTAATATTATTAGGTCATGGAGCCATGAAGCATTGTCAGAAAGGAGGAGAAGAAATGGTTGATGTGCAAAGGTATTATGTTTTGGAGTTTCAAGAACAACTCAAAACATTGGAGGTTGTGTACTCCTCAAATAGCAGAAGAAGATATTATTTGATTTTTGCCTAAAGGCTGTGGTCGCTTATGGGTAAGGAAGTGTATTAAGCATTTGGCAAAATTCTACTATTTTAAAAACTTAAGTAGAGAGGTAAGGAGAGTTTTAAGGACTTGTACACTGTGTCAGAAGGTTAAAGAGGACAGTAGTCAAGCGACTTATAAGATTATATCTTGTAAAACTGGCAAACACAGCCACTATAAACAACTGTTTAAGAGAATTCTTTCAGGATGTGGGAAAACCCATTTTTTATCAACAGATAATGGTACAGAATTTGTAAATAATAACTAGAGTTCCTGGCCTTGAAAGGTGTCAAACTCACCATTATTTCCAAATATCATCCCCAGTCTAATCTGTCGGGAAGAATAATGAAGAAAATCAGGAGATTATGTTGAACGTGTTTTTCTAATAAATGTACAACCTGGGGTCAGATGAACCCAGTATTTTGAGTGTTTTACCTCATTTGTCAGTAGAACTTTCTCCAGGTGATATGATGAACTGGATGTTTAGTGAGGAACCACTACTAGCATTTTTTTTTTCTTTGGCCAGATGATAGAGAGAGGGATGCCAGTGATACACAGAATTGTACACAAAGAAAGTTAATGAAGCAGGCCAAATGCTGGTTACAAGAACGTAACATGTTCCAGTCAGACCCACAAGTCGTACACTTTTTGGGCTTTTTTAAATGGCTCCTGCTTATAAGATTAAGGAGAAAAACAATTTTTTTAAATTTAAATATATACTATCATCCTTTACCTCCATGCTTATTTAAGGAGTTTCGAAATTCACCACTTATTTATGGAATAATTATATTTGGAAAATTAGAAGATTTGGGGCTAGAAAAAAAGTTTGTAAATATAATACATAAGAAATTATTACAAAGTAAATGTAAAAAAAAAAAAAAAAGCTAGTTCATTGGATTTATATAATTGTTTTCATTGAGCAATATTCTCATTTATATGTACTGCCTGAAACACCACCTCACTTGTTTGCAGTGCTGTGTACTCACCATAAATGTAAGTGAAATGGTTCGTTTGTGAGACAAAGGCCTAAGTGTCTTTTAACGAATGTAAGAATTGACGACACACAGATAAACGCATGAAAAAAATATATATTTTTCTACCATTTCATTGGTTGTCATTGAAAATGATATTATGTCACCAACTGATTGCCATGACCAACACCAGTATTATTTTTGTTATAATCAAGTATGATATCAGGCCCCAACTTTTCTATCATTCAGGCTTTGAATTTTGTGTCGGTGACACCACTTGTCATGCTGGGCAAACACATCGCTAGTGTCTTTGCAGTGAAGTGGTAGCACAGAATTTTTTCTCTTGAATACCATTTAAACTCCTCATAGTTTATTTTGTTTGAATTCATGTGACAGCCCCTGTTCTATTCCTCATGACTCTTCAGCCAATCGAGACACTACTAATGTGCATTGCAACAACGAATACACGGGAACTGATCACACCTGTGTTACGCTTTCAAGTCATGTAGCACTCTGTGGAAGCAGGAATATCCATCTAGCAATTGTCCAAAGCACTACAGGAATGAATGTCTGACTTCAGGTCATCACTGCTTGGAAATAATGCAGTGCATTGTGAAGTAATAATCAGGAAATCTGTGCTCAGAGATTCTCAGAATACTGACATTTACGGAAATCACAGCACACCTGTAGTTTCCGGGGGCTGCGATCAAAACGTGGTAACCTTAGTGCAATCATATCTGATTTTCATGTAGATGGTATGTTACCTTTTAAACCCTGCCATTCAAATTTGAACATAAAGAAAGAGACTAGTAATTTCTTTTACCGCTACTAAGACCCATATAAGACATTAGTATACTACATCTGAAAACAGTGTTTCTGGTAGACCCATCAAATAAAAAACACAAAGGATTATTAAGGTAGAAATTAAATATAGATAACCTGTAGTCTGACCTCAAGTGAGTCTTATGTTCTTCATGGAGTATGTGGGGTGATGAATGTAGGGCTCCCAGTTAGCTGTTATGTAATTTACTAATTCAATTTCCGTATAACACTTTCTTTTCCTCCTGCTGGCCAGTTTCCTATAAATTATTTCCATCTACTGCCCTATCCTAAGTATTGTTTTGAGGAAAATTTTGTCCTCACTGGTCACGATTCTGTCCATAATGGTCAATGACGAAGGTCACAAATACCAAGCACATTTATTGTGGTGCCATATTCATTCTATGTAAAAAGAAGAAGAAGCTGTGTAAATATTAAAAGATGAAATGAGAGTTAGTTTCAAATATCATTTACATTTATGAGATCATATCATGTGAAGTTTCTCTAACATGACTTAATGACACTCTAAGTAGTATAAAAGCAACAAGATAATCTGTGATAATTCTAATTTGGTGTTCCACCTCAGTCTTGATTAGATTACATTTTTCAGTCACTCAGAATGATCTTCAGATCTAAAACAAAGTAATATTTAATATACACCATATATTATTTTACAATAAGTAAGAAAGAGAAATTTCAACAACAACCCATCTCGTTCTCTCAGAACCACATATCAGAGTACTATGTTTTACAACTGTGGTTACTGCTTTAAATAGTTGGAGGTAGGGGGGGGGGGGGGGGGGGGAATGTAGTGAGACTGATTGGTGGAGCAGAAATGAAGCAGGGAAGATGTGGTGGGGATGTCATGCTTTTAATAAGAGGGGTTGTGCTAAAATTATACAATGTGTGATTATGTAAAAAATTCTCATTGGAATACTAAGAGTGTAGAACAGTGGATATGTAAAATGTGGATGGCATAAACTAGTAAAATTACAAAATGGAGTGAGGGGGGCCTGAGAGTGGGCAAAGAAGGCAAGGGGGGAGGGGGCAGGGTGGAGGGTCAGCGGTAAGGGTGCTATGGGTTTAACAAGAGAGGGTCGTATACTAAAATTGCAAAAAGTCAATTATGTAAAAAAAAAAAAACCTTCTGTTAAAATACCAGGATAGAATAGTAGATTATAAAAGTGGAAATATAGCAGCAAAAACTGAATTAGTTTCTTAAGATATTCAAAGTGTGAAACTTTGAATGTGTTAATTCACAAGATCTTTCTCTGAAAGTATAAAAATAAAACTGTGTAAATTTTTTTGTTTTTTTTTTGTTAAAATATAAGAAGTGTAGGCTCGGAACAATAGATGTATAAATAGTAAAGGACATAAAGATTGTAAAATAATAGAAGTGGTATTATCTAGAAGACCTAGAACTCTTTGAAGATTAAGTCATTGAATATATTTAAAATAAATAAATAAAACAATTGAAAGTATTAAACCATAAAATGTAAAAAATTGGTAAACTATAAAAGTGAAACTTTGTGCAGCAACTAAAGTTAGTGGGGACATTCTGTGACATTTATGGTTAATTTGCATTTGCTTCTGTTTTGTGGCATTGTACAGCACACAGTTTTGCAGTGTATACAAAAGACAGTATGCATGCCAGTCTGCTGCTAAGACAGTATATGAGCCAACATGCTGCTGCTGTCTCTTCTCAGTGAGTGGAGCTGTTGATCATATGTGTGCTTTCATGAGATAGACCATTGGAAGAGGCTTTCAAAGTTTCTAAAAATGCACTGTTAATGAAAAAGTTCTGCTTATTTAATGTTTTTCCAGGTTCTTGCAGATGGTGTGCAAAAATCTCATTTTCTTCCTTCACTGTTAGGTGGTGTCCCTGAGGTTTGCTGTGCAACATTTCCAAATGCATGTCAGTGGTTCCAACAGCATACTTTGATGTTAGAAGATGCTCACTAAATGCTATTTCATTACTGTAAATTGAAGTGTGCTCTTTGAAGTGTATTTCAAACATCGTGGCTGTTGACCTACAACAATTTCCACACTTTAATTTATATACACCTTTTGCCATGAATTTTGAGGCTTATCTGTTCACTTAGTACCTCAGTCGGAAGAAAGTAATGTTATTAGTCTTTAACAATATACGCAAATTGGTACTGCGAAATTGGCTAGAAATATTTCTGAAACACATCCTTCATAACCCATGATCATGCATACAACTTCTTGTCTTTCTGTTCACCTGTCGGTATGCTGCCATTGATTTTATGCTGTTGTTGTCTTTCTATAGTCATTCAGTTACTGTTGAGGGTGGATAACCTTGGTTACTACAACTTTCTTTATAAAAATGATTTCTTTGTTCCTCTCATGCTCTCTTAATGGCAGTTTTAATAAGCTATTAATTGTGGATTGAAAATATACTATCTGGATACTTCAGGGTGCCAAAATTAAGTCAGTAAGAGTGTTTGTACTGGTCAGTTGTAAGTACACAGTAAAACAGTGTTTACCTGCCTTTCTTGTAACAATAATGTTGATACTGTTGATGGCTCCTTTACTTTATGCTCAACTGTAAATCTAATTTTTTAGTAAATAGCACTCATCCTCTCCGCTACGCCATTAATGTTGCTTTGATCTCCTTTAACTAAGAAAACATCGTCATCCACATGGAGGTATTAGTAGAGAACTTTACTGGCTGCTGTAGGATTGTTAGTGAATAAATGGTTTTCTAACTGATTAAAGAAAATCAAACAATGGAAAATCCAGGATGGAATGTAACAATACGAGAGAAGGGAAGTTGCTACTCACCATATAGCAAAGATGCTGAGCCGCGACAGGCACAATAAAAAAAGAGATTCACACAATCGTAGCTTTCGGCCATTAAGGTCCTTCCCAGCAGTACACACACACACACACACACACACACACACACACACACACACACACACACACAAAATCGCGCAAGTGCAACTTGCATACACATCTGCAGCCTCAGAGAGCTGAAACTACACTGTGAGCAGCAGCATGAGTGCATGATTGGACATCATTGCTATCTTTGCTATCTGGATTGAAGGTGAGGACACCTTATTCACATTCCTCCAGAACCTCAACAACTTCTCCCCCATTTGCTTCTCCTGGTCCTACTCAACCCAACAAGCCACCTTCCTAGATGTTGACCTCTGCCTCAGAGATGGCTACATCAATACCTCAATCCATATCAAACCTACTAACCACCAGCAATACCTCCACTTCGACAGCTGCCACCCGTTTCATACCCAGAAGTCCCTTCCGTACAGCCTAGCCACCCGTGGTCATCGCATCTGCAGTTATGAACAGTCTCTCTCTAAATATACCAAGGGTCTCACTGAAGCCTTCACTGACTGTAATTATCCTCCCATCCTTGTACAAAAACAAGTCTCCCGTGCCTTATCTTTACAGTCCGGCCACAGAGGAGCATTCCCCTCGTAACTCGGTACCATCCGGGACTGGAGCAACTGAATTTCATTCTCCGCCAGGGTTTCGATTACCTCTCATCGTGCCCTGAAATGAGAAATGTCCTACCCACTATCCTTCCCACCCCTCCTACCATGGTATTCTGCTGTCCATCGAACCTACACAATATACTCATCCAACCTTACACAATCCCTGCTCCCAATCCCTTACCTCAGGGGCATACCCCTGCAATAGACCTAGATGCAAGACCTGTCCCATACATCCTCCTACCACCACCTACTCCAGTCCGGTCACTAACATTACCTATCACATCAAAGGCAGGGCTACCTGTGAAACCAATCATGTGATCTACAAGCTAAGCTGCAACCACAGTGCTGCATTCTATGTAGGCATGACAACCAACAAGCTGTCTGTCCGCATGAACGGCCACCGACAAACTGTGGCCAAAAAACAAGTGGACCACCCCGTAGCTGAACACGCTGCCAAACATGATACCCCTTATCTCAATGACTGCTTCACAGCCTGTGCCGTATGTATCCTTCCCACCAACACCAGCTTTTCTGAATTGAGCAGGTGGGAACTTTCCCTGCAATACATCCTACATTCCCGTAACCCACCTGGCCTCAATTTTCATTAGTCACTGTCCTCACCCATCCAGCCCCCTCCCTGTTCCCATTCCAGCACTACACAGCTGTCATTTCACCACCACACCCAGTCTTTTAATTTCTTTGGTTTTTATTTTTATTTCTCTCCTTTCCACTACTTACCCTCTCCCCCCCTCCGCACCTTCTCTCCTACCCTCCGTCTAAACTGCAACACTTCACTCTCCACCTCTCCCACCATACTATCTCACCCCCCTCCCCACCCCAGCTGCCTCCTTGCCCCCACCCAGACCACTCCCATCATGCACTCGTGCTGCTGCTCGCAGTGTAGTTTCAGCTCTCTGAGACTGCAGATGTGTATGCAAGTTGCGCTCGCGTGCGCGCGCGCGTGCGTGTGTCTGTGTCTGTGTCTGTGTCTGTGTGTGTGTGTGTGTGTGTGTGTGTGTGTGTCTGTCTGTCTACTGCTGGTAAAGGCCTTAATGGCCGAAAGCTATGATTGTGTGAATCTTTTTTTATTTTGCCGATCGCAGCTCAGAATCTTTGCTATATGGTGAGTAGCAACTTCCCTTCTCACGTATTGATTAAAGAAAATCTCAGCTATAATGCGGGTTAGGAATTTTGCCATGGTTAGCCCTTTAGGTTGGTGGTATATCCAGTGGTAGCTGCTGTGTAAGAGCACAAGAGCATGTGAACACAGTAACTTTTGCCACCTTGTGAATGTATTGGTTATTTTTCTTTGAATGCTGTTAAATGTAATGTAGATGCAGTAATCTAAAACACACAGCATTAAATCTACTGCATTGTGCTAGATATTGCTCCACTAGACTTGGTGATACTTGGCTTCATGGTCATGAGCACACCTTCGCTTGTGCACGTTTTAAGGAGCTTCTGCACATGAGCAACTGACATGACGTAGTTGCCTTATGGGCCAAATACATACGGATTTGATTGTCAATGTGCACCGTTCATTGTGTGCACTGCTAGCCCTTACCAATCAACTACTAGTTTATATCAGTGTCACCAGGTAGTAGCACACTGCAGCACACTTTTATCTACGTTCCGCATGACTCCCGCTAGGTGGTAGCACACTCCACAGGTATGTGAATTCCCCACTATGTACTAAAATTAGATCGGACATCATAGTTATATTGAGAGAAAAACCTATTTTGTGGTATTCTGCATGAGGTGTGGTACATAAAGTTTTGGAGAACCGTAAAGCACATCATCGTCAATTGTGAGACTGTAGCAGTTATTTGTGCTTCTGACATCTATTGATCTTATGGTTTGTCTTTACTGTAGGCCCATATTGTACATATATTTGAACATTCACAAAAAGCTGTCTCACTGTTTTTCAGATGTTATTTTAAATAGGGGGGGTTGAAGACAGTGTGCTTTTGGCCTTTATGGCTCTCAGTGCCTCATTTGTATTCTAGCCAAGTGACCTTGTTGGTAGATAGCACTACTTGAATTTAATCATTTCCTGTGGAGTGTCAACATGAGCTCTGTTGAACCTGTATTGAGTGCTACCAGAAAAGAAAATTACCAGGAAAAGTTATCGACAAAGAAGCTAAGGCTTTCCAGACCAGATTCGCTGTCTGAAAAAGTGATGAAATCAAATAAGCATGACTACAAGTAAACATTTAAAAAGAAGTGTATAGTAAGCATAAGTCATTATGTGTGTGCAGCCTAAGAATATCTGATTTTCAGCCCAGGTGTTAATTTGTTAAGTAATACATGAATTAGGAATCTTGTAGGTTTGTCCAAAAAAAATAAGAAAAACATACAAATCCCACTAACACAAAAATGCGAAATGGAGAGTAACAAAAGCTTAAACATCATTTTGTTGTTCTTGCCATAAACTGTATTTATGTACAAAACAACAAAATTCCACAAAAACTATTCTTCATTTTTTCAGACAAGTTATACAAATTATTATTATTATTATTATTATTATTATTATTATTATTATTATTATTGACAGTGGCTGAAGTTGTGTAAATATGTTGATGAGCATAACTGTTATACAGCGGATGCTATTAATTTCACACTCTTGTATTTATCTGAATTTAAAACATTTGTGAACATCCAGAATGTATATCTACGAGCCGCCACTGACTATGTCTTACCATTAAGCATGAAATAATTCTAGATGCTCCATTGATTCGGCTATTTCTCTTATAGCCATATTATTCTGCTTTGTAAGGTTGTTTTTAATTATCTCTAACTTTGTGGACAGCCCCATTAGTATACATTTAGGGGTGCAAAGATGTATTCACCTGGTATAACTGTATCCGTAACTTTATCTTCAATCTCGTATGTGTTTTTTAAACTGTATTGCTTGTAATGTGTGTATAATGTTTTAAACCTTTGTGCTAGCAGTACATTTATCAGGACATTAGGATTCCGTCTCATTTTGGATGTAACCCTCATGGAGTCTCCCTTTTATGAAGTCTTACATCTGTACATGTGTCTGGTATTAGTGGATTCATGATTACACATCGCATTTTTCCCTGTCAGAGAACAGAAAATTAGAGTTTTGAATTTTTCATTTTAGTTCTGCATGGAACTTTTTTTGTAGGATCCCTAGTGACTTCATTTGTCCCATTTTCAGAGAAAAAAATTTCAGTTTTATTTACATAACCTTTGCCACTTATAAGGAGCACTGTGCTGCCCTTGTGATAAACATTTTTATGTCTCTTTAACTTCTTATTTAAGTTACCTATATCCTACTTTAATTATTATGGCTACTTTTTGACTGCAACTGTGTTTTTAATGCATTGGTGACTTTGATGGCTAGATCATTCTGTTTGAGTGGGAATATTTGCTATATCACTAATGTATTTGATCTCTGCTGTAATTCTCTTTGTTTTCTCTCCTATTGTTGGCTTAAGACTGTAGTCTAAATATTTTCATAGAAGCGATATATCTTCAGCTGTAAGACAAATATCCTTAAGATTACAAGCCTGTTGAGGAACTTGTGTTCTTTTGGGCACAGTATTATTTTCACATAATCTAATTAAAAATGTGCAACTGGGACAGAACAACAAATGAGAAATACGTTAAATACCAATACAGTTGCTGACTCAAGATGAACGTGTCAGCTATAGTGAAAAAAGTCCCCCTTGTAGATAATCAAAGCAGTTGAAGAGTATAGTTGAGGAATGCTGACCCACTATGATTCTGTATGTTGATTAAAGTGTGCTTCCTTGGGAGACCAGGCCTAACAAAACTCTACCATCTAGTGAGCAAGATGTATGAGACAGGCAAAATACCCTCAGACTTCAAGAAGAATATAATAATTCCAATCTCAAAGAAAGCAGGTGTTGACAGATGTGAAAATTACTGAACTATCAGTTTAATAATCCACGGCTGCACAATACTAACACGAATTCTTTACAGACAAATGGAAAAACTGGTAGAAGCCGACCTCAGGGAAAATCAGTTTGGATTTCGTAGAAATGTTGGAACATGTGAGGCAATACTGACCCTATGACTTATCTTAGAAAATAGATTAAGGAAAGGCAAACCTACATTTCTAGCATTTGTAGACTTAGAGAAAGCTTTTGACAATGTTGACTGGAATACTCTCTTTCAAGTTCTGAAGGTGGCAGGGGTAAAATACAGGGAGTGAAAGGCTATTTACAATTTGTACAGAAACCAGATGGCAGTTATAAGAGTCAAGGCGCATGAAAGGGAAGCAGAGGTTGGGACGGGAGTAAGACAGGGTTGTAGCCTCTCCCCAATGTTATATTGAGCAAGCAGTAAAGGAAACAAAAGAAAAATTTGGAGTAGAAATTAAAATCCTCGGAGCAGAAATAAAAACTTTGAGGTTCACCAATGACATTGTAATTGTCAGAGACAGCAAAGGACCTGGAAGAGCAGCTGAACGGAGTGGACACTGTCTTGAAAGGAGGATATAAGATGAACATCAACAAAAGCAAAACGAGGATAATGGAATGTAGTCGAATTAAATCGGGTGATGCTGCGGGAGTTAGATTAGGGAATGAGATGCTTAAAGCAGTAAATGAGTTTTGCTATTTGGGGAGCAAAATAACTAATGATGGTCGAAGTAGAGAGGATATAAAATGTAGACTGGCAATGGCAAGGAAAGCGTTTCTGAAGAAGATAAATTTGTTAACATCAAGTATAGATTTAAGTGTCAGGAAGTCGTTTCTGAAAGTATTTGTACGGAGTGTAGCCACATATGGAAGTGAAACGTGGACAATAAATAGTTTAGACAAGAAGAGAATAGAAGTTTTTGAAATGTGGTGCTACAGAAGAATGCTGAAGATTAGGTGGGTAGATCACATAACTAATGAGGAGGTATCGAATAGAATTGGAGAGAAGAGAACTTTGTGGCACAACTTGACTAGAAGAAGGGATTGGTTGATAGGGCATATTCTGAGGCATCAAGGGATCACCAATTTAGTATTGGAGGGTAGCGAGGAGGGTAAAAATCGTAGAGGGAGACCAAGAGATGAATACACTAATCAGATTCAGAAGAATGTAGGTTGCAGTAAGTACTGGGAGATGAAAAAGCTTGCACAGGATAGAGTAGCATGGAGAGCTGCATCAAACCAGTCTCTGGACTGAAGACCACAACAACAACAACACCACTTTACACTTATATTGTGAGTGTAAGGTCTTTGAAAACATATAAATGATAGCATAAGCTACATAACCAAAAATATGCAGTAGTACAATTCTAAAAAACCATGGAAAAAAACATTAACAAGAATATTTTTGTTTGTAGAATCATCTTTATAGATGCAGCCCGTTAACAATGTCGCGTCAAATGGGGAAAGAAAGGGAAAGGTGTACAATAATTTATGCGCTAACATTCTACCTCCACAGGTTTGATGACAGTGCCTCAAAGCAAAACAATATTATATACTTATACATGCTGCAGTCTGTCTCCTGTGACACCTAGTGTAGGTATAATAGGCAAGTATACTAGCATATGTGTTGCCGAGTTTTTGGTATGCTTTTCTGTTGATTAGTAGAAACCTGGCTGGTTAAGATTTTTATACTAGGCATATTTGTACCTTTTTGTGATTGGTTAAGCTTTGTGTTAGGCCTAGTATGGAATTTTGTAGGGGAGATTAGTGTTAACTTAGATTAAGTAGTGTATCTACCTACTTACCTGTCTTACTTAAAGCTAACGTAAGCCAAATAAGAGTATGGCTCATAAGCTGTGGTTTTCCGTAGAAGTTAGTTGGTCGACAGAATGAAAGTCACTATTTGTGTTGCTACACTCTCAGTAGGCTGTCAATAGTAGGATGATAGAACCAATTTTCAGGGCCTGTGGAGGTGAAGCCGGTGGAGACATTCTGTATGATTGGTGAGCCAGTGTAGACAGAAAATTATCGCTTAGATACCCAACTTTATACGAATGATGTTCAGACTGTGTACTGCAGGATTTGCGTGGTTATTAGTGTCAGTGTCATGACTTGCCATTTGGTGCTGGTATTTGTATGGGAGCATATGGCTGAAACAGTGTGTATTACAGCTGCAGGCAGTGGATCTGGACAAGGTGAACAGGGCTTAATTATAGAGCTGTTTTATCAAAACAAAAGTAATAGTACTGCTGCTCTTTGTGAGTAATGACACAGTAGAAGAGAATGGAGAGGTCCTGTTTCCACAAGGGGTTGAAGAACATGATTTGGAAGTACAGATTAACTGGTAATTTGCAAATTGCTACTGGGAGAGGCCAATGGCCAATTGTGCCACAAACTGCTGGAGAAATTACTGTTGTCATGGCTGAGAATGCTGGATGCAATGTGCAGTCATCAAGCAGTACACGAGCTGTGTCACGACAGCTGACCAGTCCATTGTCCACCATTGTTCTGAGCAACAATAGTGCATTTCCAAGCTGTCACGGATGCAGATGGTCCTCACATTGAGCAAAGTTTGTAACCTGAACATCAAACATAGTACCCGGTTCACAAATGTTACTCCCTCTTGTAGAAATTAAAACCTATTTCTTTCAGTTGCCCTTACAGACATTTCCCCAAGTTCTATGATCACTTGTTTGTCATAGTGGCCCTCTCAAGTAGCGAAAGTTTAGTTATAACCACCCTGTATCTCCCAGGAAGGGATCTTTTGAGTCAGAAAGGGTGGTGGGGTTGTGTCTGTCTTTGGGGATCATCTTCTTTCCATCTTTGATTCTAGCATTCATAGTCTTTCTTTTCCTTTCTTCTTCTCCTCCCGGAGTACCATGTCTGTGGTCTCTCTTTCCTTATTCTGCAGTTTTGGTCGTGTGGAGCCTTCTGTTATCCATCTGTTAAAATATGTTTTCATTGGATTGCCAGAGACATAACACACATACCAGTATCTTACAGATGAGGTAAAAGCAGTGCAAATGGGCATCAGAAGTGTATAATGAGTATGATCCACCAATTAATATTCTTTCTGGGTAACAAAAAAGTTACAAATTGTGACTAGAAGTGCAGATGGTTGGCATTCTCTTGGTTGTTAGTCCATGTTCATTATGTAATAATGTAATGTAAAAGGCAACTTAAGTTCAGATCATTGGATAACTTTAACTTACTTCATGAATTCCAATTCATATTGAAGATTTGACTATTGTGTTGCCATTATGAGAGAGAGGTAGTCACTACTACCGGTGTTGTTTATTTGTGTATATTTAAATAACTGCAGCAATGTCATTTATCTAGGAGGCGGCTAAGTGGTGCAACGTGTCACTTTGGTTAAGTGATGTGTTGCACAATATCTATAGTACTGACGGATGGTGATCGCCACCATAAAAATATAAATGTTTCTTTGACCTCAGTTCCCTTACGCTTTCAAATGTTGGTCTCATATAAATATTCTGTGGTTTAAATAGTGGATTTAGACTTGTCTACTGCTTGGGAAGTTTATCTCATTTGTGCATGAAATCTTATGTAGATGGACGTAGCAATTTTACAAGGCAGGACAAAAATAGCTGCTTTATCACACTTAGTGGTACCTGCTGGTTTGGTTGGTTTATCCCATGCAATCTTGACCTGGCCTGGAGATGCGCCACACATTACAGAGCAATGAGAACTGTGACAATTGGCACCACATTACAGAACAAAAGAAGAAGCTGAGCTGTCATTACGACTTGAGAGATTGGTCATTCATATAATGTCATACAGAGTACTTGAGAGCAGAGTACACAGAGCTTGAAATTTTATGAAGTGTTTCTTGACTCTATATGAAGAATCAATATACAAAAATTTGTGGAGAAATGTTTTGATCATTTAGCAGGGCTTTGCTTTGCAAACATTTCTGTTTCTAGTGCAGAACAGGTTGCAGAGGAGACGTAATCTGCATACGAAGAAAATACATGGTTTTGTTACAATGTTTGATGAAGAAAAGACAGCACAGTAACTAAAAATAATGGTACTCATAAACTTTTGTCATAAAAATTACACATTACACATGAGGGAACATGTTAAGTGGTCATTATATAGAAGTATGTCATTAAAATACATGAAGACTTGCAGTTAGTTGCTGTTACCTTGTAACCCTTATACATACTGGAATGTGCTTAAATGTGCAGTGCTTCAGATTTGGTTTTTCTGCCTACTTTGAAATTCAACCTGTCACATATGTTGTTAACACTGCATAAGAATGAAAATAAGTTACGCAGAGGCAGGGAAATAATTTGGTGTTAATACACGCATTTTTTATCATTGAGCCTGCTTTATGCTTTTATTTCAAACAACATTTTGTCAACTGCACATTGTCCTGACAGGCTGTGTGAGCAGCATTGTGGCTACATTTGTTGCTTAGACTTGCCAGGCAGTGAGCATAACCAGCATTATTGATTGTGTCATCCAATGGACATAACAGGAGAAGTTATCAAAATTTGTGAACATTGAAATCAATAACCCAGTTGGATGCCAAAAAAAAGTGTGACCTGTGTATCACACCAGAAACACTGGTAGTATTTTCTCACTCAAAATCCGTTGTGGTGTCTGTAGTCAGATAGCCGTATTAGTGTTGGCCCAGTGTCCTTAGCTCGTCATAACTGCTGGTTGGCAATGGGCCACTGCAGGCTGCCCCTCCACTTCTTGCTCCCATGAGTGCACCAGATGATGTCCAGCAGCCACCAGAGGCCATACATGCCCAACCACAACCACAGGCACCTAGTTTCATGCTGTCACAGGCCAATACTGTTGCAGTGTGAGGTGACCAAGTTGTTTCTTCCTTTGCCTCTGTGTTCACTAACTGAGCAGCTGTGTAGAGAAAAAGAATCATATTTATGTCTTGCATAGTAGTATGTAGTGTTATAAGATTTCTGATTGGTAGTGTTTTTCATCCAATATTTAACATACAGAATATATCCCAAACCTATTTCGGAGAACTTGTTGCTGTTTTTTGTAATGACACAACATACAACATTTTTTGTGCTTGTGTATTGTAGCTGGTAATGCAAATCTCTCTTTTACTTCATTTATGTCTGTCTGTAGTTATCTCTCTACATTATCTTTTTTGTATCTCCAATAATCCATTGTCGATGCTGAGTTTTGAATGACATGTCGCTGTATGTGCGATGTCATGATGTTACATTCTTTCTTTCTCTCTGTTTCTTCCTTCATAGCATCATATGATATAAATTCATTAGATGCCATTTAGTTCAAACATGCCTGTTTGTATATCCACTATTTTCACTTTTTGTTGCAGATAATTCTCCATATTTCATTTGCTTGTGTGCATGTTGTTTACAGTTTTTTTGTTGCAGAAGACAGCAGAGTGGAATACCATGCAGCTCTCCAAAGCCTTGGGCTCTTCTGGCCCGATTCGCAACGTTCGACGCAGCTGCCTGCTAGCTCGCTGCTCTGGGCTGCTTCACCCCCCCACAGTTCACCGCACTGGAAGCCCTCGCTCTCAGACACCAGTAAGTCGTGCAGAGTGTGGCTATGTGGCATGCTTGTCCCACTGTCACCTGGCCTCACTGAGGTGTTTTTAATGAAATTTGACATTACCAAACTAGAGCATGTGATATTATTCAAATACTCATAAACATCTTAATCGCATTTGTTAGGTATATTTTAAGTGACCGCAATTAGTGTTCAATGATGACTTGACTTGTTACTTTTGTAAAAAGGTAATGGATTTTTTTAAAGCAATTACCTTAAGAATGACAGTTCAGTAGGAACACGTGGAGGTATGGAATACACACATAATTTTGCATATCACTCTATTTTTTAAAAAGGGCAAACTATTCACTGTTTATATGTGGAACTGGAATCAGTGTGTTGTGGAAGAGTCATTGTATGTTTTCATTTTAGTTTCATTTGCAGCAGCAAATTATTAAGGCACTATATGGACAGTCTGCAAAAATGGATTTTCTGATGACATTAATGAATTTTCGGCATGCGGAAATCTTATTGAAGATAGGTGAACACATGTGAACAAGATCTTACAAGTACATCATATTTTCAACCACTTCAAATCGGAACCTTGCAGAGTTTTTTAACTTAAAATAATTTTACTTGTGACACACAATGGTTCACTTTCTAATGCTTTGGATGACGATTTAAATGCAAAGTAGATATACGAACTTCCACTTGTTTTACGAGATGACTTACTTGAGATGTTCGACCGACCTTCCTTGCTGGCTAACCTGCTGCTGCAAACTCTCTTTCACTTCTTCTCCGAAGTATGCTGATAGGTACAGGAATCTCTTAAGACTCTTATTACTTATAAAAATAAGTAGACATACGAAGTTTCATTTGCTTCAACTAATGACATATATTTGAAATTCAGTCATTTTACAAATCCCACTCTTCACATAAATATATACTGTTTAGTATGTCTCTCGTGTCTCCAAACATCAGAAACAAAATAATTTACATATCAGAGAAATGTGGCTTAAACACCTTGTCCATTCTCAATATGGATCAGAATACACGTCTTCCCTTCAACCAGGCTAAGACAAGAGTTCTTCTCAAGAGTACCTTCTCAATTATTCTCATTATTATAACAATGTTCACTGACACAATTAGCACATAATAACATAGAAACTCCATCGGTCTTCTGAGCCCTTTCACTTTGCCACGAAGAAAAATGATCCTAATCGCACTCCTAATGATCCAACTCCCCAAGACACCATCCAAATTGAACCCTGCCTGGAACAGTTCCGTCCTCCATCGCAGCGGGACCCACCTCCTCTTCCTCAAAATCACCCTCTCCAAACCTTCCAGGAATTTCTGACTTCCAGCCTTGTAACCGCCCCCGGTGTAAAACCTGTCCCATGCACCCTCCCACCACCACCTACTCCAGTCCTGTAACCCGGAAGATGTACACGATCAAAGGCAGAGCCACATGTGAAAGCACCCACGTGATTTACCAACTGACCTGCCTACACTGTGATGCATTCTATGTGGGAATGACCAGCAACAAACTGTCCATTCGCATGAATGGACACAGGCAGACAGTGTTTGTTGGTAATGAGGATCACCCTGTGGCTAAACATGCCTTGGTGCACGGCCAGCACATCTTGGCACAGTGTTACACCGTCCGGGTTATCTGGATACTTCCCACCAACACCAACCTATCCGAACTCCGGAGATGGGAACTTGCTCTTCAATATATCCTCTCTTCCCGTTACCCACCAGGCCTCAATCTCCGCTAATTTCAAGTTGCCGCCACTCATACCTCACCTGTCATTCAACATCATCTTTGCCTCTGCACTTCCGCCTCGACTGACATCTCTGCCCAAACTCTTTGTCTTTAAATATGTCTGCTTGTGTCTGTATATGTGTGGATGGATATGTGTGTGTGTGCGAGTGTATACCCGTCCTTTTTTCCCCCTAAGGTAAGTCTTTCCGCTCCTGGGATTGGAATGACTCCTTACCCTCTCCCTTAAAACCCACTTCCTTTCGTCTTTCCCTCTCCTTTCCTCTTTCCTGATAAGGCAACAGTTTGTTGCGAAAGCTTGAATTTTGTGTGTATGTAAGTGTCTGTTTGTGTTTCTATCGACCTGCCAGCGCTTTCGTATGGTAAGTCACATCATCTTTGTTTTTAAATATATTTTTCCCGCGTGGAATGTTTCCCTCTATTATATTAATTCATGCTTATTTAGACTACGGCTAGCAATAACTATGGTTTGGTGTTCTACATTATTTGGATCCCACTTTCCTTGGGAAAGTTCAGCAGCAATACCGTAATCAGATGCATCTTTTGACAATTTAAATGGTTCACCCATAACTGGATGATGTATTATGGGTGATTCAACATGCACACTTTTGACGTTTTCAAATGCATAATTTGACCGTTCATCCCAAGTCCACAGTACTCCCTTTCTTACTAAACATAAAATTCTCATGTCATTTAGTTCTTTCCCTCGTATGTACCATCGATAATATCCGGCCATACCTATTAATTATTTTAACTATCTTACATTTCTGGAGAGTGGACATTCTTTGGTAGCCCTGGTGCGTTCAGGGTCCGATCTAATTCCCTGTACCCCTATAATATGACCTAAGAACGTAAGTTCTTGGCGTGCAAAGTACAATTTAGATAGCTTTACCGCAATACCTTTCTCTTTAAATTTTTTAAAGTCTTGCACAAAGTTAGACAACATTCTTCCCAAGTAGCTGATATTATTAGTATATTGTCTACATATACTATCAAATCCTTCAATAAGTCTCTCCCCAGTGCCTTATCTAACACATGTATAAAATGTAAATAAGTTATACACAACTGCAACCAGTCACTTTTTTGAATAATAATGCTTTATTCCATGAACCGGTTTTCGAACCTTTTCAGGTTCATCTTCAAATGGTTTCGGGAGGATCCGGGAAGTTACATCATTACTGGTAGTAGCATAATGCTGGGTGCTGATTCTTTGGCAGAAAGATGGGTCACACTTTAATGAATCGCCATGACTATAGCTTATCTGTCAATATGGATGTAAATTTAGTTTTTACTTACTGCAACAGTATAGGTATCTTTTTGCGGATCTGTCTGCCTCCATTTTGATGTCCGGAACACTTTCACACAAACTATATTAGTTTACACTTTGACAGTGACACTTTTCCAGCATCCAGCATGCACTTTACAACTGTTGCTTGTAACAAAGATCTTGACAGAAAGATATGGAATAAGCCTACTTTGCACAGAGATGTAATGTGTTGTTCTTTACACGTGTTAAAGTCGATATAAGGGCAAGTAGTTTAATCAGAATGGCGATAACATGAGAGCACAAGATAAAATAAATAAATAAATAACTACAAGAACAAATTTCAGGTGATCTGATATCTTATTTCTACTTGTATATTACAGGCAATTATATTATTTTCTTTTTCTTTTTTTTATATTTTTTTATTAATAGCAATTATCATGTTTGGCATTAAGATGAATCCCAAGGAATCAATAATACAGAGTTATTGTATCTGCAGTGAGATGCAGCTGTCTGTATGACTATGACCTGTATATTTAAATTATTAACAAATCTTCAGATGAACTGTTGGCTTATTTCTGTTGTTACGTTAACATGATCTGGGGTATTTTCAAGAGCAGATTCTCTTTATTTTAGTTAAAGGTATATGTATAAGAGTTATAGTGATTGTAGTGGACTAAAGCTGTTTGTATGGCTGTACATTTAATATTTAAAAAACCATGAATAAAAATTCTTTAACTGTTGACTTATTTTTATTCTAACATTAGAGTGATCTGGGATATTGGTAAAGGCAGCTTCTGTTTGTTCCAGCTAGAATTAATATGTATAAAGTACTGATTTATGTTAGCAATGGAGGGCTTTAACATTTAGAGATATGGTACAGGTCTTATTTTGTGGTAATATATTACATTGACACCGGTGTGGTTAGGATGTAAGGAGAGGGAGGGGGTGGGTCATTGGGAGGAGGGGGGTGGGGAGGGGGTTGGGGAGCCGGTGTAGGGTTCGTTGGGTGGTTACTTGTTTTGAACTAATAGATCTTCAAAGTTCTAAAGGAAAAATTTGTTTCTCAGTTCAGTTTGATCATTGAGTAGGTAGTCAGGTGCTGTATTTGTGTAGATAAATATTTTAATTTCTTCAAGAAGGTCAAGTATTATGCCTTTGTTGGCAAAATGTAGTATTCGGAGATTCTGTTCTATGTTGTTTGCAGAATGATTGTGTTGGGCAAGATGTGAGGCAAAGCTGGACTTGTTCAGGTTGTTAAGACGGAGTGCATCTATGTGTTCTTTAAATCTTGTTGTGAAGCTTCTACCAGTTTGTCCAATGTGGAAGTTTGGACATGAGTTGCAAGTGAGCTTGTACACACCCAACTTTTGATATTGTTATATAGTGGTTTTGGTGCTGTGTATGATTTTATTTTGTATTTTGTTGTTGGTGAAGAATCTTATTTTTATGTTGTACGTCTTGAAGAGGTTGGCAATTTGGTGAGAAATCTTCCCTAGGGAAGGCAGGCTAACAAATGTGGTTTTCTTGTTTGTGGGTGGTTGTTCAGCAGTTGGTTGATTTAGTTTTGCTGTATGGATTAGTTTATCTATTATTGCAGGGTCGTACCCATTGGTGGAGGCAATTGATTTAATAATTTCTGTTTCTTTTTGTCTTTCACTTGTGTCCATTGGGATTTTAAGCATGCGATTAACCAATGTTCTGAAGAATGCTTTTTATGTTGGTCTGGATGGCAAGAGGATTTGTGTATGGTAACATTGGTGGTTGTTGGCTTTCTGAAAATTTGAAATTTATGCTTTTGATTTTTATTTGAGATTGTTAGATCAACATAGTTAATGCCTTCTGTATAGTGGTGAACCCATCAGCACCAAAACTGAGATCACAACCTAAGATCCACAAACCAGAATGTCCGATATGTCCCATTGTGAACTCTCTCAATAGCCCAAGCTAAAAAATCACCAAAAAACTTAATGACATTATCCGCAAGGCATATGTATTTGAAAATAATTACTCCATTAAAAACAGTTATGAGCTCATCAATAGTATAAAAGATATCTCCGTCCCAGTCACAGCTAAATTTGCGTCTCTTGACATAGTAAACCTATATACAAACATACCTGTCAAGGAAACAATTAGTTTAATAAGGAATAACTTACTCAAACATGGGACAATGGGTAGAGCTGAAATCTATGAACTCATAGAGATCCTGGAAGTTATATTGTCACACAACTACTTCCTGTTCAACAACAAGTTTTCCAATCAGGAAGATTGACTGGCAATGGGTAGTAATTTTGCTGGCTTGTTAGCAGACATATATATCAATAACCTTGAAAATAACTTTTTCAGGTCCCAAACCCAACTAAAAGATAAGTTGCTTTATTACAAACGCTATGTTGATGACACACTCATTTTGTTCAATGGAGCAACAGAAGAAATAAATAATCTAGCCAAAGAACTTAATAAAATACACAATAAAATCCAATTGACAGTAGAACATGAAACACCAGAAGGCATTAACTATGTTGATCTAACAATCTCAAATAAAAATAAAAAGCATAAATTTCAAATTTTCAGAAAGCCAACAACCACCAATGTCACCATACACAAATCCTCTTGCCATCCAGACCAACATAAAAAGCATTCTTCAGAACAATGGTTAATCGCATGCTTAAAATCCCAATGGACACAAGTGAAAGACAAAAAGAAACAGAAATTATTAAATCAATTGCCTCCACCAATGGGTACAACCCTGCAATAATAGATAAACTAATCCATACAGCAAAACTAAATCAACCAACTGCTGAACAACCACCCACAAACAAGAAAACCACATTTGTTAGCCTGCCTTCCCTAGGGAAGATTTCTCACCAAATTGCCAACCTCTTCAAGACATACAACATAAAAATAAGATTCTTCACCAACAACAAAATACAAAATAAAATCATACACAGCACCAAAACCACTATACAACAGTATCAAAAGTTGGGTGTGTACAAGCTCAGTTGCAACTCATGTCCAAGCTTCCACATTGGACAAACTGGTAGAAGCTTCACAACAAGACTTAAAGAACACATAGATGCACTCCGTCTTAACAACCTGAACAAGTCCAGCTTTGCCTCACATCTTACCCAACACAATCATTCTGCAAACAACATAGAACAGAATCTCCGAATACTACATTTTGCCAACAAAGGCACAATACTTGACCTTCTTGAAGAAATTAAAATATTTATCTACACAAATACAGCACCTGACTACCTACTCAATGATCAAACTGAACTGAGAAACAAATTTTTCCTTTAGAACTTTGAAGATCTATTAGTTCAAAACAAGTAACCACCCAACGAACCCTACACCGGCTCCCCAACCCCCCCTCCACCCTCTTCCTCCCAATGACCCACCCCCTCCCTCTCTTTACATCCTAACCACACCGGTGTCAATGTAATATATTACCACAAAATAAGACCTGTACCATATCTCTAAATGTTAAAGCCCTCCATTGCTAACATAAATCAGTACTTTATACATATTAATTCTAGCTGGAACAAACAGAAGCTGCCTTTACCAATATCCCAGATCACTCTAATGTTAGAATAAAAATAAGTCAACAGTTAAAGAATTTTTGTTCATGGTTTTTTAAATATTAAATGTACAGCCATACAAACAGCTTTAGTCCATTACAATCACTATAACTCTTATACATATACCTTTAGCTAAAATAAAGAGAATCTGCTCTTGAAAATACCCCAGATCATGTTAACGTAACAACAGAAATAAGCCAACAGTTCATCTGAAGATTTGTTAATAATTTAAATATACAGGTCATAGTCATACAGACAGCTGCATCTCACTGCAGATACAATAACTCTGTATTATTGATTCCTTGGGATTCATGTTAATGTCAAACATGATAATTGCTAGTCATAAAAAATATAAAAAAAAAAAAATAAAAAGAAAATAATATAACTGCCTGTAATATACAAGTAGAAATAAGATATCAGATCACCTGAAATTTGTTCTTGTAGTAATTTATTTATTTATTTTATCTTGTTCTCTCATGTTATTGCCATTCTGATTAAACTACTTGCCCTTATATCGACTTTAACACGTGTAAAGAACAACACATTACATCTCTGTGCAAAGTAGGCTTATTCCATATCTTTCTGTCAAGATCTTTGTTACAAGCAACAGTTGTAAAGCACTTGCTGGATGCTGGAATGTGTCACTGTCAAAGTGTAAACTAATATAGTTTGTGTGAAAGTGTTCCGGACATCAAAATGGAGGCAGACAGATCCGCAAAAAGATGCCTATACTGTCGCAGTAAGTAAAAACTAAATTTACATCCATATCGACAGATAAGCTATGACAAGTTCAGCTTTGCCTCACATCTTGCCCAACACAATCATTCTGCAAACAACATAGAACAGTCATGGCGATACATTAAAGTGTGACCCATTTTTCTGCCATAGAACCAGCACCCAGCATTATGCTACTACCAATAATGATGTAACTTCCCGGATCCTCCCGAAACCATCTGAAGATGAACCTGAAAAGGTTCAAAAACCGGTTCATGGAATAAACCATTACTATTCACAAATGTGACTGGTTGCAGTTGTGTATAACTTATTTACATTCAATATACAGTCACGGATCTAAAAAATCCGAAATGGATAAGCATATCGTGTATAAAAATCTGACACATAGATATTAAGTCCGAATGGTAATACATTGAAATAATATGATTTACAATCAATCAAAAATGCTGTATATTTTTTAGATTCTGGATGTAACTTTATTTGTCAATATCCTGCAGTCAAATCCATTGTGCTAAAAAATGTTGCCTTTTCAAATTTGGATAACAATTCATCAATATTAATCGGTCTGTCTCTTTCTATCTCTATAGGTCCATTCAGTGTACAAGTGTCTAACACTAATCGTACTCCCCCTGTAGCTTTTCTCACCATGACCAGAGGATTATTCATTATGCTGGAACTTCATTCTATAATATTGTTATCAATCATTTTGTTGATTTCATGCCTAACTGCTTCTTTCAAACTTACTTTTATTGGATATGGTTTGTAAAAGAATGGGATGTCATATTTGATTTTGAGCTTACAAATGTAGTCGCTGATATTACCTGGACAATCGGAAAACATTACTTCATATCCCATTAGAATTTTGTATAAATCTTGTCTCTGTTGTTCGGTTAATATTAGGGATTCATTAACTTTGATGAAAGGAGAAAATACAAAAATGCAGTAAATGAAGCAGGCAAAAAGGAATACAAACGTCTCAAAAATGAAATCGACAGGAAGTGTAAAATGGCTAAGCAGGGATGGCTAGAGGACAAATGTAAGGAGGTAGAGGCTTATCTCATGAGGGGTAAGGTAGATACTGCCAGAGGAAAATTAAAGAGACCACTTGCATGAATATCAAGAGCTCAGATGGAAACCCAGTTCTAAGCAAAGAGGGGAAAGCAGAAAGGTAGAAGGAGTACATAGAGGGTCTATACAAGGGCGATGTACATGAGGACAATATAATGGAAATGGAAGAGGGTGTAGATGAAGATGAAATAGGAGATATGATACTGCGTGAAGAGTTTGACAGAGTACTGAAAGACCTGAGTCGAAACAAGGCCCCCGGAATAGACAACATTCCATCAGAACTACTGACGGCCTTGGGAGAGCAATTCCTGACAAAACTCTACCATCTGGTGAGCAAGATGTATGAAACAGGCGAAAGTCCCTCAGACTTCAAGAAGAATATAGTAATTCCAATCCCAAAGAAAGCAGGTGTTGACAGATGTGGAAATTACCGAACTATCAGTTTAATAAGTTACAGCTGCAAAATACTAACGCGAATTCTTTTGAGACGAATGGAAAAACTGGTAGAAGCAGACCTCGGGGAAGATCAGTTTGGATTCCGCAGAAATGTTGAAACACGTGAGACAATACTGACACTATGACTTATCTTAGAAGAAAGATTAAGGAAAGGCAAACCTACGTTTCTAGCATTTGTAGACTTAGAGAAGGCTTTTGACAATGTTGACTGGAATACTCTCTTTCAAATTCTGAAGGTGGCAGGGGTAAAATACAGGGAGCGAAAGGCTATTTACAATTTGTATAGAAAGCAGATGGCAGTTATAAGAGTCAAGGGACATGAAAGGGAAGCAGTGGTTGGGACGGGAGTGAGACAGGGTTGTAGCCTCTCCCCGATGCTATTCAATCTGTATATTGAGCAAGCAGTAAAGGAAACAAAAGAAAAGTTCGGAGTAGGCATTAAAATCCATGGAGAAGAAATAAAAAGTTGAGGTTTGCCGATGACATTGTAATTGTGTCAGAGACAGCAAAGGACTTGGAAGAGCAGTTGAATGGAATGGACAGTGTCTTGAAAGGAGGGTATGAGATGAACATCAACAAAAGCAAAACGAGGATAATGGAATGTAGTCGAATTAAGTTGGGTGATGCTGAGGGAATTCAATTAGGAAATGAGACGCTTAAAGTAGTAAATGAGTTTTGCTATTTGGGGAGCAAAATAACTGATGATGGTCGAAGTAGAGGGGATATAAAATGTAGACTGGCAATGGCAAGGAAAGCGTTTCTTAAGAAGAGAAATTTGTTAACATCGAGTATAGATTTAAGTGTCAGGAAGTCATTTCTGAAAGTATTTGTATGAAGTGTAGCCATGTATGGAAGTGAAACATGGACGATAAATAGTGTGGACAAGAAGAGAATAGAAGCTTTCGAAATGTGGTGCTACAGAAGAATGCTGAAGATTAGATGGGTAAATCACATAACTAATGAGGAGGTATTGAATAGAATTGGGGAGAAGAGGAGTTTGTGGCACAACTTGACTAGAAGAAGGGATCGGTTGGTAGGACATGTTCTGAGGCATCAAGGGATCACCAATTTAGTATTGGAGGGCAGCGTGGAGAGTAAAAATCGTAGAGGGAGACCAAGAGATGAATACTCTAAGCAGATTCAGAAGGATGTATTCTGCAGTAGGTACTGAGAGATGAAGAAGCTTGCACAGGATAGAGTAGCATGGAGAGCTGCATCAAACCAGTCTCAGGACTGAAGACCACAACAACAACAACAACAACAACTTTGTCTTGTATATCAGTTAGATGTACTTTTTGATCTACATTATCGATCATTGGTGACAGTCGTGCTGTAGCTGTTAATCGCAGACACGTACACTCCGTTGTTTGTTTACCAATGTAGTTGTCTGTCACAAATGGTGTCCAACATCTACTATCCCCTTTACCAAAACAAAGAAGATTTTCATCAAAGTTTAAGATAACTTTAAACTCTAATAACCAATCTAAACCAAACAATACATTTCTATTACTATTTTCCACTATTAATAGTATATGATGAAATAATATACTTACAATATGACAGCTCACTCGAGTTTCGTATTTTACAATTTTACTTCTCGTTCCTGTTATCCCGTTTATATATATTTCAGTCACTGGCAATAATGGTAAGTGCTGTTTATCCTGTATCAAGTTAAAGAATGCACTAGATATGAGTGATACCTCACTTTCTGACTCTATAAATATGTTAACCTCCGAAGTTTCCACTGTCCCTATTATTATAGGTTGTGGGTTATTAGTAACTAAGCTTGGTTCTTCAAGCAGTAACCATTCCTTTTTAGGTTTTCTGTGTGTGAAATTAACAGACTTATAACAAACCAGGCCTCCTAGTGTATCTCCACAACCTGGACCCCGGCCCTGCATCCATATCGAACCATGTTTTCCTCATTACCACTCATTACGGGTTGGTTACCAAGTCAAGATACCACTTTACCATTCTGTGTTCTATTGTTACTCAGTACAAATTCCTGAAAGTTACTGGACCTAAATTTGAAGGTGGATGCTTCTTTTGGTAATTGTCGTTACAATTTTTCTTATTGTATTGGTGCACTCTTGCTAGGTTAGCCTCATGTTTCTTGAAATTATTTCCACTATTTCTTTTATAATTTGAATTTTCCCCTTGGTGTAAAGTTTCATTATGGTCCTTATTTATAGCATCTAGTGAATCAACTAAAGATAACAACTCTTCTACTGTTTTCCAGCCGCTACATAAGATATCTTTTGTTGCATGGATGGGTAATTGTCTAATTAAAATTTGTACCAAGCCTCCTCCTTCCATTGGCTTATCTAAATACTGAGGTCACAAAAATGCTTTTGGCCAGTAAGGCCTTCATTAAAAATTAGATGACACACACACACACACACACACACACACACACACACACACACACACACACACGTGACTGCAGTCTCAGGCTTCTGAGACCACACTCTTTTTGTTGTGCCTATCTGCGATTCAGCATCTCCGCTATATGATGAGTAGCAACTTTCCCTTTCACAATATTGTTACATTCAAGCCTGGATTTTCCATTGTTCAAAATTTATTTATGATTGCTGTTGTCAGTCCTGTTTAAAATTGTGGTAATATATTTTACTTCATTATTTCAGCACTGAAGCCAATCATTCGCTTTACATAGAAGGCATCTTGTAAACAACAATATAAATTTATTGTTGAGAGCAGTTGTTGAAGATTTGCCCATGCTTGATGTTAATGAGTCTATGAGCCATTACTAAATTCATCATGATTTATTTCTTCCTAATAATCTCCTGTTTTCCTTAATTTAAAAATTGATAGGCAGTTGGGAGGAAGCCTTGGAAGTTACATGCATGAAGGAGAATAATGCTGCCCCTCTTGCCAAACGGAATTACCATTCTTCCTTGATTTGTTTCATCTCTGCACCCTTCTTGTGAACATGGCCAGAACTGCTCCTTGTTTCATCCAACCACATTCATCCAACCACATTGGATTGGAAGGAAGTGACAGAACAGAGGGAGGAGACTGCTGAGAAGAGGATGTTTGGGTGCAGGGATTAGTGAATATTGAGACCAGGAGAATTATGGGAATAAAGATGTATTGCAAGGGTAACTTACATCTACATGATTTAGCAAAGCTAGTGTTGCATTGCAAGGGTAACTGACATCTACATGGTTTGGAAAAGCTGGTGTTGGGGGGGAAGGATCCAGATGGCACCGGCTGTGAAGCAGCCATTGAATCTGGGTACATTGTGCTCAGCAGCATGTTCTACCACTCTATGGTCAACTCTGCTCTTTGCTACAGTTGGCAGTGACCATTTATTTGGATGGAAAATTGTTTTGTGGTGATGATCACATGAAATGCTGTGCAAAAATTGCAACAGAGCTGTGTAACCTGTCCCTCAGCAATTCCAACTAAACTGATCATGTTCATAAGGTTTTGGGTATTGAACCTTTAAGGGAACTGACTTACATCAAACCACAGCTGATAATGGAGAATAAACTGTAGCCTAGTTGTGCAAGTTGTGTCTGTAAGTATCTGTCACATTGTTAATCAGAAATGATGGCAATGTCTTCTGTAATAAAAGATTGTGACTGTGTACATAGTTTATTCAACTTCCAACAATAGAAACACAGCTAACCATGTATCTCACTTTTTCACGTTGATGAATGTGGCACATCCAAATCCATTCACTCTGAATAGGCCCATACTGTTCAGCCTTCATATGTTCATTAATTACACCCATCAATGTAATTATTAATAATCTTCCCCTTTAAATTTGTGTATTTCTGCCTCCCATCTCTTCCATCAGATGGGCACTCAACTGACTCCATCCCAGTACTGACTTCACATACTCATTACAGCCTAGCATTGTTGGTTTGACAAGCCAATGCCGTATCTGCTGGAAAACACGTGAAATGGCCGAAAGTTCTGGATGTTAAGGCTCACCAACCAACGCATGTTGCTAGGCAGCTTGCTGGTAGTGATATTGGTAACGACGCCCTTACAGCTGGTGTTCGACAGCTGCTTTCACAAGTGGTCCTGCCTATGATGGGACAGGGTTAGCCTGTAATGAGACTGGAGTAAGTTGTGCTGTGTGGGTGAATCAGCAGAACATGCACATGGGCCTTTCACAAGGATGTGATGCATATGGCAAGGAGTTAAAAATGTGCATAGTGTAGATATGTAGCAGGGTATTATGTAGGTTGGTTGGAGATTGCAATACCACTTTAAGAGGAGTGGGAAGGATTGTGGCTATGATGTACCTCATGTCCAGGCACAGTGATAGTAATTTTTTAAAACATTTCTCTTGAAGTACAGTGTTTCTTTTATTACTTTAAAATGAACACAAACAGTCACAACTGCAAGAACCTTTTTTGAGGTTATCGGTTTTGGTCTGTTTTAGACAATCTTCAGACCTCATACCATGAGCAATTAGTGTTCATGGAGCCATAGCACTTGCTCCATTCACCACCATTGCCTACCATCATGGTATGAGATGGTCTAAAATGGATCAAAACCAGTAACTTAAAAGAGTAGTTCTTGCGGTTGTGACTGTTTATGTTCATTTTACAGTGATAGTTGAAGTACTGTTGTAGGACGTGGATCAGTTGGCTCTAATCTGTGATGATGTTGGGTGATGAGGGGATTGTTCCTTTGCAGCTGGTTCTTGGGGGTAGTGGGAGGATAAGGGATCATGAGGAAATGTGTTTGTGTACTAGGTCAGGTTTGGGGGGGGGGGGGGGAGGGGGAGGTTAAGGTTAAGGTTAATGCCTGTCTCTGGAAGCCTTGAGAACTTCAGCACTGCAGACATGTGATACACATGTGGCCAGACTATATGGGTACAGTTTTTTGATGTCGTAGGTATGGCAGCTTTGTGTGCTTGATATGGACAGAAATATAGATGGATCTATCAGAGAGGTGGGAGATCAATACCCGGGAAGGTAGCACATTGGACTTACGGGAACCAAGTGAAACAAATGGGAAAGGAGGTGTTAAGACTGTGGGGGAATGAGAATAAGGTGGCTTGGGGCTGGCCCCAGCTCCTGAAGAGACACTCAATGAACGTGAACCAGAATGTGATTTGGAGAGTCTAGGAAGGTTTCCTAGGGATATGCCATAAACAGATTGGCATAGGACGATGCCCATGGCTGTGTGGTGAATTTGTTTATATGTCTTCACCTTATGTGTGATGATGTAATTAGTTTTAAGTTTGAGGAGTTGGGTTGGAGTCAGAAGGACTTTGGGAGAGATGTGTGTTTAGCAAGGCCCTGGGTATGAGCAGTGTTACTGCATATGGAGGTGGCATCAACAGTGGTGAGTACAAATACAGTTGGTAATGGGGTGGGTATGCTTGAGAGTCATCAGACTCCCGATTGTCATGGTTACCAAACCTGCGAGACCTGAAAGCCAGAACCCTGAAGGCACTGAACATCATCAGGTGCCTTAGTCACAGTTCTTGGGGAGTGGACAGGGCATGTCTCCTTCAGTTTTATCAGGGTTTTGTTTTTTTTTTACAGCTGGACTATGGTTGCACAGTGTATGGGTCAGCAAGGCCCTTTTACTTGCTTATTATTGACGCTGACCATCATGGGGGCTGGCCACTGGTGCTTATCGAACCAGTCCTATACCTAGCACCTGTGCTGAGGCAGGGGAACTGCCACTTGCCATCCGGTGCCAGCTCCTCATGGTGCGTCAGGTGTGTAAGTTCCTTGGAGCTCCAACTTCACCCTCACACCATACTGTTGCTCATCCACCTCTTTCTTCCAACTGTCCATGAGCCATGATGCCATTTGGGATCTGTTTGCAGCATGTGGTGGAGTCACTCGGTGTGGAACCAGTATGACCCCCAAATCCAGGGTTTTAACCACCTGCTGCCCTGGTTATTGGAGAGGCCCAGAGTAAGTCAGGATTTGGTGCAGTACAGGAGAGATAGCACTCCTGCTTCTGTTTTTAATGTGATATTCTCTGATATTTTACTGATTACCACGTCCATGTAGCTGTTTTTACGGATGGGTCTAAGCAGGGGAACCCTGTTGCTTGCTCTGTTGTTTTCCCGGATTGTGGCCTGAAGGTCAGACTGCCTTCAGAATTTACTGTCTTTGATGCAGAATTATCTGCGATCTTGTGAGCACTGGAGCAGATGAGACGTTCTCCTGGTGTTAGATTTCTCATCTGCTCAGATTCTCTCAGTGCCCTTTGCTCTCTCCAACATTTGTACCCAGCAAATACAGTAACCCAGAGCATACAGAATGTGCTCCTACAACTACAGCGACCAGGGAAGGAGTTGTCTTTCTACTGGGTACCTGGGCACATTGGAATTGTGGGGAATAAAAGGGCAGATTGAGCAGCCAAGCAGCCAAGGAGGCGTGTCGTGATCCTCTGGTATTTCAGTGTGATATCCCCCAGCATGCTATCGCTTCGCTGTTGAGGTACAAAGTCGTGTGACACTGGGAAGAAGAGTGGCTGGCAGTGACCGATAAAAAGCTCTGTTCATCAAGCCCACAACTCGGCCATGGAGTACTCCTTCCAGCCACATTGGCAGGATGAGGTCCTTCTTAATCATCTTCGCACAGGCCACAGCCCTATGAAACATGGATTCTTACTGTGGCAAGAGGACCCACCAATGTGTGGTGCTTGTGGCGTGCAGATCACAGTGTGCCACATTTTATTGGAGTGCATTTAATTTGTCGACCAGCGGACTGCGGCAGATTTGCCGGTGGATCTTCGGTCTATTTTATGTAATGATCTAACGAATGTGGTTAGAGTTTTAAAGTGTTGTGAATTGTCCAATGTTTTAACAAGATTCGAGGGAGGATGTTCTTATTGTGTCAAAGGGTGGCTGGCTCACCCTAGATTTTTTGTAACTGGTCAGCCAGTCACATTTTCCTGTGCTTTTCTTTTAGTTATTCTGTGTTGTGTTTTCTCTGTGTTTTGATTTCTTGATTAGCTCTCTTCCCTCCTAATTGGTTTTAGTGCAAGTGAGAGTTCATGTGATACGGAGTGACTGTGTGGTCATTTTGAGTGCATACGTGTACAACACTTTTAGTTCATCTCCACATCCGTTTGTTTTTATAAGAGTAAGGGCACTGATGATCTCGCCATTGGGTGCCCATCAGATCCACACACACACACACACACACACACACACACACACACACACACACACACCTGCACGCGAACACTCAAAGACATGCATTTGTATTGCAGCTATACCATTCATGTAACTCGAGCATTTGTTAGTGCAGCTACAACATGCTACTGTCTGGTGGCACAGACAAGAGTGGAGTGTTGCATGGAAATGACACAGACCACTGTTGTTTTTATGATGGAGTGTTAGTCTAAGCATGGTTTTGAGCACTCAAGGCCAAAGGTGCCCCTTGTTAGGATATAATCTAAATTAGGTGGTTTCTGTGGAACTGTTACTTCAGAGCCATGGAACACTGAATGAATAGTTGAGTCAAGATTTGGGTAAGATATATCCTTTTTACTTATTTTTGTTAAATCCTTTGACAGAAGTAGCAGTCACTTGTGTGACTTTTCTGTTTACACCGTATCACAGCAATGCCAAAATGAAATGACATTTTCTTACCTTTAAACCACAAACAGAGATCTTCCCTGCATCTTCTGCACACTTTTCTGTGGAGTCCGTGCTTTGTTTTGATCTCCAGGTTTCAATTTGAAATACACAAAATAAACATTCTTCCTAAACTCACTTATGTTTCTTTGTTGAATTTTCACTGTGTTTTCACCAAAAACATAACAGAAGCAGTCGGGACAAATTATATGGTCTCTGTGAGCCACATTCCAGAAATAAAAACACAAGCACAATAGCGTTTGAATGCTGGATATAAACTGAGTGTGGCATAAGATTGCCAAAGAGATACTGAACTTATTTAGCTTGTTGAAACATGATCTAATCCAACACCAAGTTGTTTATATTTATTCCTAGTACCACAGATAAACTGTCAAAACATGTTCACCATCACTGGGTATATCACTCGTTATAAATTAATTTAACCTGTTTCGCCACAAAAATGCAACCTTTCTCCCAACAGAAAAACTGCTTTACCCACCTCTGCCACCACTACCCTCTTCAAACATTAACAACATATTTTTTAATTATTGCCAAGTCCAGCTTTAATTGATAGAGTTCATGTGAGAAGACCATTTTTTAATACCAGAAATACTAAATTTTAAGTTTATTAGGAATTTTATGCTAAAAACAAACAAAAAATTTAGTGAAACAAAAAATTGATGTGATGGATTTTTTTTTATTTATTTCATTTTTACCAACTCGAAACCTATTACAAGATGTACAAAAATCCTATAGTAACCAAGTAATACACAAAACTGATCCAAGTCACACAGATTTGGCTGAACAAGAAGCTCTCAGGACTCCGCAACACGCAGAACATGATACAAACTAGAATCACATAGAGAGGGTCAGTCAGCACTGCCCCACACACATATATGTGCTAGTCATCGGCAGACGCCACAGCAGGAGCCATGTCAAGCAAACGCAAGCCTCCCTGCCTCCCACAGGCAGCCTCCAGTGGCTGGCCCACGCAGATACAGTTGGCAGTCAACTGAAACACGCGTGCATGGTGACGCCCCCCTCAGGCGTACTCACTCTCACTAGTAGGAGGATACACCACACCTCTCCTTTGTGGACCCAGGCAATGGAGGAAATGCTGGTGGCCTGATGAGAGACACATCCATCAGATCTGGAGCAGCAGTAGCTGGTGCCAATGGAGGGGGTGGGACACTGTGTCAGGCAAGCACCGGAGCATGGGGCCGGAGCTTGTGGGGATGCAGGCACGCCCAAGGGCAATGGGTCTGCACAGCACCTGATGACTGCATCAGAGAGAAGGGTACCATTGCCATCCCTATGTCGTCATCAACAAGCAGGTCCCAGCATGGAGAAGACAGGATTGGACCCAACGGCGATGATGGCGAAGGCAGTGGTGGCGAGGGGGTTGGCGGAGGCAGCCTGACCGTAACAGCGGGCTGCGGCAATGGACCCAAGGCTGGATCCAGACCGGCACTGGGAAGTAGGAACACCAGGGTGTTGCATGGAGAAGAAGCAGCCAATGGGATGGGGGAACCTCCCCAGTAGGCAATGATGGTCTCAAGGTGGAGGCCGGTGGGATTGTCTGCGGTGGCGGGGGTCACACCTGCCAAACGATAGTTTTTGGCAGCAAGTGAGTGCACAACTGATCAAAGTGGGTTGCCACCAGGCTATCAATCATATGGACATCACAAAAATGGCGTCCCCGGTGGCAGTCAACAGTGGCCGGTATCCACTTCGGCTGACGACCAAACCCATGCACCCACATCGGCCAGCCTGGCATGAAGCAGCCAGACAAACCTGATGGTGGCAGATGCGGTGTAAGCTGCAGAAGGTGGAGGAGTGTGCATAGTTGCCAACCATGAAGCAAATTAACCAGGCTCCACTCCTCCATACATGTGAAGTGATAGGTGCTCAGAAAAGAGAGAAGGGCATCATCCGGTGAAGAATACACAACAAAATTTTTCATTTGAGACTTGAATGTATGCACTAGTTGTTCAGCCCCGCTATCTGTTTGAGGGTGGAATGACGGAACTGTAACACAACAAATGCCATGATAGGAAAAAACAATATAAAGTTGTGAGAAATGAACTGGGACCTGTTATTGGAAAGTAAGATATAAGGCAGCCCCTCAATAGAAAAGAACCCTCAAAAGTGTATGAATTGTGACCTCAGTCGATGCCAATGCTCACTGGAGAATGTAAGAAAACTGAGAAGATTCATCCACAACCAAGAGCCAGTAGGAATTCAAGAAAGGACCCACAGAATCTACATGAATAGTTTCCTATGGCTGGTATGATGCAGGTGAGGGGAACAGAGATGCCCTGGAAGCCTCCTGTTGTTGGGCACACTGCTCACAAGCTGCAACTAAATGTACAATTTTGCCGTCAAATCCTGGTCAAAACACATGTCTCCCAGCTAACATTTTAGTGCACAAATTTCCCCAATAGCTGTGGTGGAGAAAGCAAGCAGAGAACCTTGTGCCTCAATGCAATAGGAATGACTACTGTTGGAGAGAGGTCTTTCATGGACAACAGCAAAACACAGTCAAAAACAGAAATGAGTTGTTGTTGTTGTTGTTGTTATGGTCTTCAGTCTGACGATTGTTTTGATGCAGGTGTCCATGCTACTCTATCTTATGCGAGTGTCTTCATTTCCAAATAACTACTGCAACCTACATATTTCTGAATCTGCTTACTGTATTCATCTCTTAGTCCCCCTCTATGATTTTTACCACACACACTTCCCTCCAATACTATTTTGGTGATCCCTTGATGTCTCAGAATGTATCCTGTCAACCACTCTCTTCTTTTGGTCAAGTTGTGCCACAAGTTCCTTGTCTCCACAGTTCTATTCAGTACCTCCTCACTGGTTACATGATTAACCCATCTAATCGTTAGCATTTTTCTGTAGTATCACATTTCAAAAGCTTCTGTTCTCCTTTCATCCAAACTGTTTATTGTCAATGTTTCACTTCCACACATGGCTACACTCAAGACAAATGCCTTCAGAAAGGACTTCCTAACACTTAAATCTGTATTCAGTGTTGACAAATTTCTTTTCTTCAGAAATGCTTTTCTTGCTATTGCCAGTCTACATTTTATATCCTCTCTACCTCGGCAATCATCAGTTACTTTGCTGCCCAAATAACAAAACTCATCTCCTACTTGAAGTGTCTCATTTCCTAATCTAATTCCCGTAGCATCACCTGATTTAACATTTCATTATCATTGTTTTGTTTTTGTTGATGTTCATCTTATATCCTCCTTTGAAAACACTATCCATTTCGTTCAACTGCTCTTCCAAGTCGTTTTCTGTCATTCTCAGAATTACGATGTCATTGCCAAACCTCAGATTTTTTATTTCTTCTCCCTAGAAATTAATTCCTATTCCAGATCTTTCTTTGGTTTCCTTTATTGCTTGTTCATTGTACATATTGAATAACGTCAGGGATAGGCTACAACCCTGTCTCACTCCCCTTTCAATCATTGCATCCCTTTCATGCTCCTCTACTCTTATAACTGCCATCTGGTTTCTGTACAAGTTGTAAATTGTCTTTCACTCCTTGTATTTTACCCCTGCTACCTTCAGAATTTTGAGGAGAGTATTCCAGTCAACAGTGTCAAAATCTCTCTTTAAGTCCACAAGTTCTATAAATGTAGGTATTCCTTTTCTTAACCTATCTTTTAAGATAAGTCATAGACTCAGTACTGCCTTGCGTGTTCCTACATTTCCCCGGAATCCAAACTGATCTTCCCTGAGGTCTGTTGTTACCACTTTTCCCATTCTTCTGTAAAAAAAATTGTGTTAATACGAGGGTTGGAAATTAAATAGTGGCAACTATTTATTCACAACCGATACAAAAGAGTTACATGTTTGCACCTGTTACTGTCCTTCAAAGTAGCCACCAACATTGTGTAGAACCCATTGCCAGTGATGTGGAAGGTGCAGTATACCGTTAGGAGAGCCTGTTCTGTTGATGGTGCGAATGGAGTGTGCGTGTACAACTGTGATGATGTTATCCTAATGCATTACGTTCCTCCATGGCAGACCGTCAGTACGCAGTATTACTGTTCGTTTTTGGAGCATCACCTGTGACCAGCTTTGCGGTGACACTTTCTGTGCAACCCATCATTTTGCACGACAACGAACTTGTGCCTGCAGTGCAAGGTGTGGCTGCTCTGTTCGATAAATGGCTTTGAGAAGTACTGTACCATCCACCATACTCCCCGGACTTAAGTCCTTGTGACTTTGATTTGATTCCGAAGATGAAGGAACCAGTTCGTGGAATTCGCTTCAGAACTGTTCCAAAGATTCGACAGGCAGTAGACCGCTCTATTCGCACCATCAACAGAACAGGCTCACAGGCAACTGGTTCTACACAACACTGGTGACTACTTTGAAGGACAGTAACAGGTGCAAACATGTAACTATTTTGTATTGGTTGTGAATAAATAGTTGCCACTATTTACGTTCCAACCCTCGTATTTTCCAATCATGATTTATTAAACTGATTGTTCGGTAATCTTCTGATCTGTCAACACCTACTTTCTTTGGAATTGGAATTATTATATTCTTCTTGAAGTGTAAGGTATTTCACCTGTGGCTGTCTCCTACTTCTGTACACGATATGGAATAGTTTCGTCATGGCTGGTGTTCCCAAGACTATCAGTAGTTCTGATGGAATACCATCTGCTCCTGGGACCTTGTTTCGACTTAGATCTTTCAGAGCTTTGTCAAACTTTTCTCGCAGTATATCATCTCCCATTTCATCTTCATCTACCTCCACTTTCCTTTCTATAATATTGCTTTCAAGTTCATCTCCCTTTTATAGACCCTCTATATACTCCCACCTTTCAATTTTCCCTTCTTTGCTTAGGACTGGTTTACCATCTGAGTTCTTTATATTCATACAACTGCTTCTCCTTTCCCAAAAGGCCTGTGTAATTTTCCTCTAGGTGTTACCTATCTTTCCTCTAGAGAAATATGTTTATAAATCCTTACTTTTGTCCTCTAGCCAGTCCTGCTTAGCAATTTTGCACTGTCTGTCAATCTCATTTTTAAATGTTTGTATTCCCTGGCCCCTGCTTCATTTCCTGCATTTTTAAAATTTTCTCCTTTCATCAGTTAAATTTAATATCTCGTGTTATCCGAGCATTTCTACTAGGTCTTGTCTTTTTACCTATTTGATCCTCTGCTGCCTTCACTGTTTTATCTCTTAAAGCCACCCATTCATCTTCTACTGCATTCCTTTCCCCTGTTCTAGTTAACCATAAGGAAAAATAGTCGCACAGGGAATCTGAAGCCTGAACCGGTCGTTTATCTAGCCATCCTTGCTGCAAAGTGAATAATCTGGCAGAGAACCAGGTCAGCAGCAACAGCAGCTGCTATGCATGAGCTTGTAATTGGGAATCCCGTGATTGTGGCCCAAGTTTGAATATCAAGATGGAAGCAAAAAGCAATTCTTCATGATCAAAGTCGGGATCAGGACACACAGGAAGGCGGGACAAGGTGTTAGCATTCACTGTTTAGACATAGGACAAAAATGAATTTTGTAATTGTAATGAGACAATAAAAGCACACATTGTTGTAGGTTGTATGCTGCCTTGTCAGTGTGAGTGCCGAACAAGGAAACCAAGGGTTTATGGTCAGTAATAAGGTGAAACTTGAGAGCTGTTGGTATACCGGTGCACCACCGTGCCACACCATGGCTGTACTGTGAGGTGTCAGTCACCAGTATTTTGTGGTGCTCTGGAGAGAATATAGCTAAACAAGGAGCTGAGAGTAGTTATAGCTAAACAAGGAGCTTAGAGTAGTTTGGATTTCAACATTTGAAAAGCACATTTGCAATCCAGGCTTCAGCAAGAAGGTACATCCTTGCATAACAAGGCATGCAACAGGTGGGCCAATGTGACTGTCCCAGTAGGAATTTATGATAGTAGCTCTCTTCCCTAGGAAACCCTGAAGCTCATTCACAGACGAAGGGCGGGGCATAGATGTAACAGTGGGTCTGGCAGAGGGCGAACCCCATCCTGTGAAACCTTGAACTTCAAGTAAACAGTAGTAGGTTGGAAAGGTGGAGATTTCATGACGTTACATTGTAAGCCTGCAGACTGTAAGACAGAACACAAAATGAGCAAATTTTTCAAGTGATTGTCCATGAAGGAACCCATGACAACAATATCACCCAGATAATTGATGCAACCCTGAACAGGCATAGTCAGTTGCTCTAAAAATCATTGGAAAATATCAGGGGCATTTTGCTGTTTTTTGTATCCTGTAACCTTAAGCATTTAGATGTCTGTCAGCAGTGACAAGGGAAGCCAGAGTGCTGTCTTCATGCAGAGACAATCCTGGAACATGCTCCAAGAGTGCAGATTTTGGTCAGTCTGTCTCACAGTATAAAGGTTACAGAATGTAATTGATCAAGGCACTGCAAAATGTATAGGTCTTTTTTATTTATTTTAACCATAATTCTTTAAATTTCTATGGGCAGTAGAAAGATCTCTCTCACATAACCAAACCATATCATGGGCTTAATTGTCAATATGAATATTAACGAGCAAAATAACACAGCAGTTAAGACACCACACATATATTCAGAATGGGTAGTGTTAACATTCCTGTATGTCTGTTGCCTCTTACATTCTCTGCATTATCAACTGTGTCTATAATCTGCGGACCATCTTAAGATTTGTAGCACAAAGACTTCATTCTCCTTTTTTACCTGTCCAATTCATGAATGGTGTGAAGGAAGAACTACTGGCAGTAAGCCTCCATACAACCTTGCATCTCTGTGATTGTATCATCATGGTTATTTTTTATATGTATATGGGAAGAAGTAAAGTGAAGAAATGTGTTGCTTAGTTCCTCTTGGAACATTCATTCTCAGATGTTTCTCTAATTTCCCAAAATTACTTAATTTGGAGATGGTTCCTTGAGGAAGATTGTGGCTTCTTTTCTTCCTCATAGTTGTCTAAGCAAGCTAGAGATCCTTGAGCATTTTCCTTTCTATGAATGCTGAGCTCCATCTGGAGCCATTCTACAAGATTGCTTGCAGATCGTAATATATGTATCCCCTCTCAGAATATTGCTCAAGTGGTCACAAATTTGTTTGAGAAGCTTATGGATGCTCGATGGTGAGATTATCAGCGACGAGTTTGTTTGACACGTGGAAGAGTGTAATAAGAATGTTGAAAGACATTAATTGGCAAACAAACACCAGTTATTCCATGAAAGCCTACTTACAAAATTTCAAGAAACAATATGAAGTGGAGACTGGAGAGATATTCTTCAGCTTCATATGTATTGTCCCATAGGGATTGTCAAGATAAGATTAGATGTAGCACTCCCAAAGATATTTAAATATTCATTCTTCCAGCACTGCATATTTAAATGGAAGAAGAAGAATCTCTAAGATGGGGTGCCATGTTAATCACCCTCTGTCATGCACTCCACAGTAGTTTACAGCTTTAGATGTTGGGCTGATTTCCAGATAATACGCTGTGCTGTGTATTTTTCCCTGTAGCTTTTGTACAATGAATTTCCAGAATGAACCAAGATTGTAAACTGCGTTCAGATAAACCATGTTCCCACCTAACATTGGGATATAATTTCCAATCCCAAAACATATCTGACAGCATACTGAACTAAAAACTGCAATCTGTAACTCTTCTTTCAGAAGTTAGAAAATCCGTCAATCTTGCTTTTGTATGTCTTCAGTCTGAAGACTGGTTTGAGGCAGCTCTCCATGCTAGTCTATCCTGTGCAACTCCCTTCATCTCTGCTTAACATTCATTTGAACATGCTTACAGTATTCAAGCTTTAATCGCCCACTACAATTTTAACCCTTCACGCTTCCCTCGATTACCAAATTATTTCTTAATGCTTCAGCATGTGCTCTATCAGCCTACCCTTTCTTGTTGTCAAGTTGTGCTTTAGCTCTTTTCTTCCCAGTTTCATTTAGTATCTTTTCATTAGTTATTCAGTCTGCCCATTTACTTAAAATAAAGGCAAACTCTCACCTATAGCTGACTGATGTGTGGCAAATAGAAACACACTACAGAAAACTAATTATACTAGCTTTCGAGCTAGTGCTCTTTCTCTGGTAGAAGCACACACATTCACCTACGCAACTACACAGACAGCCAAATGCACATCCTCAAGGCCATGGCAAGATTCAATCTACCTCTGTGATTTTTAAAATTTTTCTGTAACACCCCATTTCAAAAGCTTTTAATTTCTTCTTGTCTGTACTGTTTTCACCCACGAGCCATTTCCGTATCAGGTTACATTCCAGACAAGTACATTCAGAAAATGCTTCCCCATACTTACATTTTTATTTAATATTAATATCTGTGTCTTTCTCACAAAAGATTTTCTTGCTGTTGCAAATCTGCACTTTGTATCATCTCTATTTTTGCCATCGCCATCAGCAGATACTTTCGGCCCCTAATAGCAAACTTCATCTACCACATTCAGTGTCTCATTTCCTAATCTAATTCCTTCAGCATTACATGATTTAATTCTGCTACTTTTGTTTAACTTTCATTGATATTAATCTTATAACCTATTCTCAAGAAACTATCAGTTCCATTCAGTTGTTCTTCCAAGTCCTTTGCTGTGTCTGATAGAATTACAGTCTCATTGGCAAACCTTAAAGTTATCATTTATTTTCCCTGAACTTAAATCTCCTTTCCAAATTTATTCTTAGTTTCCTTTACTGCTTTATCACTGCACAGACTGAATAACATCGGGAATAGTCTACAACCCGACAACCCTGTTGCACTCCCTTCTGAACAGCTGCCACCTTTTTATATCCATTGGTCCTTACAAATGCAGCCTGGTTTATTTTCAGATTATAGATAACCAGTTACTACTATTTTATCCTAGCTGCCTTCAGAATTTCAAAGAATTTATTCCACTCAACATTGTTAAAAGCTTTCTCTAAATCTACAAATGCTGTGTATGTAGACGTACCTTTTCCAAGTGAGTCTTATAAGGCAAGTTGTACGATCAGTATTGTCCTGCATGTTCCGTCATTTCTCTGGAATTCAGGTTGGGTTATCTCAGTCTTTCCATGATTGTGTAAATAATTTGCATTAGTAGCTATTTCGTAATCTTGACATTTTATACTGATGGTACGATAATACAGGGTGATTCAAAAAGAATACCACAACTTTAAAAATGTGTATTTAATGAAAGAAACATAATATAACCTTCTGTTATACATCATTACAAAGAGTATTTAAAAAGGTTTTTTTCACTCAAAAATAAGTTCAGAGATGTTCAATATGGCCCCCTCCAGACACACGAGCAATATCAACCCGATACTCCAACTCGTTCCACACTCTCTGTAGCATATCAGACGTAACAGTTTGGATAGCTGCTGTTATTTCTCGTTTCAAATCATCAATGGTGGCTGGGAGAGGTGGCCGAAACACCATATCCTTAACATACCCCCATAAGAAAAAATCGCAGGGGGTAAGATCAGGGCTTCTTGGAGGCCAGTGATGAAGTGCTCTGTCACGGGCTGCCTGGCGGCCGATCCATCGCCTCGGGTAGTTGACGTTCAGGTAGTTACGGACAGATAAGTGCCAATGTGGTGGCGCTCCATCCTGCTGAAATATGAATTGTTGTGCTTCTTGTTCGAGCTGAGGGAACAGCCAATTCTCTAACATCTCCAGATACTGTAGTCCAGTTACAGTAGCACCTTCGAAGAAAAAGGGACCAAAAACTTTGTTGGCTGAAATGGCACAGAAAACGTTCACCTTAGGCGAATCGCGTTCATACTGAGTTGTTTCCTGCGGATTCTCAGTGCCCCATATACAGACATTGTGACGGTTGACTTTCCCGTTAGTGTGGAAAGTTGCTTCCTCACTAAACACAATCTTTGAAACGAAAGATTCACCTGTTTCCATTTGAGCAAGGATAAAATCACAGAAATCGATTCTTTTAATCTTATCAGGTGCAGACAGTGCTTGAACCAATTTCAGACGATAAGGTTTCATAACTAACCTTTTTCGTAGGACTCTCCATACAGTTGATTGTGGAATTTGGAGCTCTCTGCTAGCTCTGCGAGTCGATTTTCCTGGGCTGCGAACAAATGCTTGCTGGATGCGTGCTACATTTTCATCACTCGTTCTCGGCCGTCCAGAACTTTTCCCTTTGCACAAACACCCATTCTCTGTAAACTGTTTATACCAACGTTTAATACACCACCTATCAGGAGGTTTAACACCATACTTCGTTCGAAATGCACGCTGAACAACTGTCGTCGATTCACTTCTGCCGTACTCAATAACACAAAAAGCTTTCTGTTGAGCGGTCACCATCTTAGCATCAACTGACGCTGACGCCTAGTCAACAGCGCCTCAAGCGAACAAATGTGCAACTAAATGAAACTTTATAGCTCCCTTAATTCACCGACAGATAGTGCTTAGCTCTGCCTTTTGTCGTTGCAGAGTTTTAAATTCCTTAAGTTGTGGTATTCTTTTTGAGTCACCCTGTATTCACTTGTCAGCACCTGAATTTTTTAGATCTGGCTTTAGTAAATTATTCTTGAACTATGACAGTGTTTTGCCTTTCTCATGTGTTGTGCTTACTAGATGACACAGTTTTCTCATGACTGGGTCTCCAAAATATCATAATAATTTCAAGGTAATGTTGACTATGCTCGTTGTCTTGTTTTGACATAGATCTTTCAGTGCTCTGTCAAATATTTGTTATACTTGTTGGTATAAGGTCCATCTGTCGTACAAAACACTGTTTTTTCACGTGACCCAAATATATGTCAGCAGGTTTGTGCATTGTCAATGGGTTTTCTGTAATAAAATCTGTGAAATGTGAACATGTTTTGAGTGATAACTAATCTTTGAAAATTAGGCCTAAAAAACAGTTTTTGTTTGTTTTTGTCATTACCTCAGTTTTACATTATATGCATCTGCAGGACCATTTTACTTTATTATGCATTGGTAGCGTGTCATCTGCAACTAGACAATGTTAATGAGAATTTGGTTGTTGAGTTAATACCCTGCTTTATGTTTAAACATAATTTTGTTGTGCCGAGATATTTCACGCACCTATTTGCTGTTACTTGCAATTTTCTTTGGCATATCGATCACACTGTCAAATCTCCCACCTCATATACCTCTGCATTATCATCCATAATATTGTTTTTAAGTTTATTTCCTTTATATAGCTCTGTTATATATTTCTTCCACCTTTCAGCCTTCTCTTCTTTGTTTAGTACTGGCTTGCCATGTGAGCTCCTGATATTCACAAAGCCACTTCTCATTTTCTGAAGGTTTCTTTAATTTTCTTGTATTTTGAATTTACCATTTCTACAGTCATACGTACAGATTTGCATTTCTCCTTCGGCTCGTCCTGCTTTGCTATTTTGAACTTTCTGCCAAACTCATTTTTTAGACACCTGTATTTCCTTGGGCCTGCTGTGTTTGCAACAATTTTATATATTCTCCCTCGTCAATTAAATTTCCTTTTTTGCAATGTAGGAAAAGATAGATTGCGACTTACCATAAAAAAGACATGTCAAGTTGCAGACAGGCGCGATAAAAAGACACTCACATATAGTTTTTGGCCACAGTCTTCATCAGTCTCTCTCTCTCTCTCTCTCTCTCTCTCTCTCTCTCTCTCTCTCTCACACACACACACACACACACACACACACACACACACACACACGATCGCCGACTCCAGCATCTTTGACCGGATTGCAACATAACATGGGATGCAAGCAGCAATCTGGAGGGGGTGGGGAAGAGATAGGGATAGTAGTGTACTGGTGGGGAAAGGGATGAACACTGTCTGGTGGAGTGTGCAGATACTAAACTCCAACAGATGCAGCGTCACGAGGTTGTGGGGCAGGGCGGTGGGGAAAAAAAGAATAAAAAAGGAGAGGAGCAGGGAAAAACAGATGGATGCATTGGCAGAGGGTTGCAAATAAACAGGTTGTCAGACGAGAATGGGAGGGGATGATAGGACATAGGAGAGTGAAAACTGTTGGATGGAGGGTGTGGGGACATTATGTTACTGTAGGTTAAGGCCAGGATAATTACGGGAGTGGAGAATATGTTGTTAAGATAACCCCCATCTGCACACCTCAGAAAAGCTGGTGGTGGAGGGAAGGATCCATATGGCATGGGTAGTGAAGCAGCCATTAAAATCAAGTGGAAGGTTTGCCATGGGGTAGTCTACTTTGCTCTTGGCTACAGTTTGGCGATGGCCTCTCCCAAAACACCAAACCCCTAGCCTGGTTGAGGTTCATTGTTGATATCTTCATGATCTGGATCCAGAGCCAAGACACCCTATCTTTGTTCCTTCACAACCTCAACACTTTCTCTCCCATCCACTCCATGTGGTCCTCCTCAACGTAGCATGCCACCTTCCTAGATGTTGACCTCCTCCTCTCTGATGGCTCCATCTCTGTCCATGTTAAACCCACCAACCACCAACAGTACCTGCATTTTGGAAGCTGTCATCCCTTTCACACCAAAAACTCCCTCCTATGACCTGGCTACACAGGGATGGCATATCTGCAGTGACAAAAACCCCCCTGCTCAGTATGCTGAGTGCCTTCACAGACAGGCACTAACCCCAGGCCTAGTCCGCAAACAGATCTCCCATGCCAGTTCCCCTCACAACCCCAATCCTCCCACCACCCCCCAAAAACCAGCCACAACGGAGTGTCCCCATCATCACCCAGTACCATCCTGAACTGGAACAACTGAACCACATCCTTCTCCAGGGCTTTGATTACCTGTCATCGTGCCCTGAAATGAGTGACATCCTACCCAAGATATTTCCCACCCCTCCTAAAGTGGTGTTGCATCACCCACCCAATGTCCACAAGCTCCTAGTCCTTCCCTATGTCACTCCCAATCCCAACCCCTTGCCACAAGGATCACATCCCTGTGGAAGATCCAGGTGCAAAACCTGCTCAATCCACCCATTCAACACTTCCTATTCCAGTCCTGTAACATGTTTATCTTACCTCATCAGCAGCTGGACCACCTATGAAAGCAGCCATGTCATTTACCAGCTCTGCTGCAGTCATTGCACAGTCCCCACCACCACCACAGCTCCCTGCCCCACAATCTCTTGACATTGCTCCTGTTGGAGTCTAGTACCCGCACACTCCACCGGACGGTGTTCAGCTCTCTCCCCACCCATACTCTACTATCCCTTCCCCTTCCCCACCCTCGCCAGATTGCTTCTTGCATCCCACATGATGCATTCCAGCCCGAGATGCTGGAGTTGGCAGTCGTGTGTACACGAGGTGTGCTGTCTTTCTTTCTTCTTCTCCTTTTTGTGTGTGTGTGTGTGTGTGGGTTTTTTTTTTTTTTTTTTTTTTTTTTTACTGATGAATGCTATGGCCGAAAGCTACATGTGAGTGTCTTTTAACTGTGCCTGCTGCAACTTGACATATCTTATTTATGGTAAGTAGCAACCTATCTTTTCCTACATTATTGATATTCCGACCTGGGGCTTCCACTTTTTGATTTAAATTAAATGTTTTGTGTGTTGTCCAAGTGTCTTTACTGGTCAGTAATTGTTTGCACAATTGTTCGTGAATGGCCTTCACTGTTTCATCTTCTGTTTTATTTCATTCACCTATTTTTTTACTCAATGGTTGCCCAATACTCCATTTTGAGACTACCAAGGACCTGTCGTTGTTTCATATGCCTTCTCCTTAATTTCATACTTTCACTCAATTTCTTTAATTTTGATCAGCATTTAAGAGTCCACCTCTGCCCCAGGAAATGATTGACAAACTGAAATCTACTTTCAAAATCTCTGTTGTACCATTTTCTAATCTACCTGAAACCTTCCATGGATTAAATTGTGCACTATGGGAAATTCTGCCAGGTGACTAATCCTTTCATTCTGTTTCTGCAGTGCATATTCTCAAACTATTACTCCTTCTCTTTCTGTTCCTACTTTAGTATTGCAGTCTCCCAATGTAATTAAATGTTCACCTCATATCTGTTGTGTTAGTAGGCATATATATTTGTGCTATTGTGGTGGGTCTTGACTTTATCTCTATCTTGGATGTGATAATGTGTTCACAAGGCTGTTCATAGTACTTAACCCATATTCCTGATTTCTTACTCACCATTTACACACTCCTAAATTATCCCTATTGGATTTTGTGTTGATAGATCCATCCTTTTCATGGAGAACATGAATTAGTCCCTATTGCTGCTGTTAACCATTGAAAGTTTGCTTTGTTCTGTAAGTAAACCAGTTGCGGTCATTCTAATTTTGTTCCATGTAGTCACTTAGTGGATGAGATAACTGTTGGCTTTCTGCTTCACTTCATCTTAATATGTTGATAAGAAAAATTCATTTTTTAAACAGGAAGCAATGACATTTTCTTCCACAACTCATCCCTCCACATATATAGAAAAGACGGCTCATCCAACACATTGTAAAAAAAGTCATTAATGAAGGATGTGCACAATAAACAGACCAGAGCAGATTTTTACAGTTTAAGTTTTCGTACTGAAAGAAAAATTTACTTTACAAAACTACAAAATGACAAGGGAGATAGAATGGCTGACTGTGAATTATCTTCAGAAGGTGAAATTCTGCACTTTATTCCATTCTTATAGGAAAATTAATACAAATTCTCTGATCTATTTCCACACAAAAGAATCACCAGCTCTACCAAAGCACATGTAACAGTTTTTGCAGCTGACAACATGCTAAATATCTGACATGGCTAATACTCTACAGACACCTTTCTGATATGTTTACCAACACAACAACAAAATTTGTGGGTTGTAGTAATATATCATGCAAAAATACAAAATTACTTTTACTTTTAGAAAAAATCTAGTACAGGAGGGGGAAAATTTTAAAATATGAAAAATATTATTCATTTACAAGTCTTCCTGAAAAGGTTTTCCATTATATTTGTTCAGCCCCCTCGTCTAGCCACTCATATGTGTCTCTGGATTCTGGGAAAGGTAGATTGCTACTTAATGTAAAGATGACACATTAAGTTGCAGACAGTCGCAATGAAAAAGACAGTTACACATTAGCTTTCAGTCAATGCCTTCAACAGAAAAGGAAATACACACTCATTCATTTGTGCAAGCAAGCACACTTCATGCAAACATGACTGCCAACTCTGGCACCTTGGACAAGAATTCAACTGTCACATAGAATGGAAGCAGCAATCTGGAGGGGGTGGGGAAGAGGCAAGAATAGCAGGGTAACAGTGGGGGAGAGAAAAGTGCTGTCTGGTGGATTGTACAAGGACTAGACTGCCAGTAGGTGCAGCATTGGGAGGCTGTGGGGGCAGGGAGATGAGAAGGGGGGAGGGGAGAACAGGAAGTGAAAAAGGAGATGAGCGGGGAAGGGAAAGGAGGGGGGGGGGGGGGTGCATCCAGGATGATTTCAGGAGCAGTCAATGTGTTGTAAGGATAACTCCCATCCGCATAGTTCAGAAAAACTGGTGGTGGAGGACAGGACCTAGATGTCTGAGGTAGTGAATCAGCTATCGAAATCAAGCATGTTATGTTCAGGTACATGTTGTACTATATGGTGGTCTACATTACTCTTGGGCACAGTTTAGCAGTAGCTGTTTATCCTTGTGGACAGCTGGTTGGTAGTCATATCAATATGAAAAGCTGTGTGCAATGATTGCAGCAGACCTGTTACATGACATAGCAGCTTTCCTAGGTGGCCCGGCCTCTGGTGGGGTAGGATATACCTTTGACAGGACTGTATTGGGAAGTGCTGGGTGGGAGGATTTGGCAGGTTTTTCACCTGGGTCTTCCACAGTGATATGATCCCTGTGGCAAGGGTTTGTGATTGGGGACGACATAGGGATGGACTCGGATGTTGTGGAGGTTGGGTGGAGGATGAGACACCATTTTAGGCAGGGACAGATTGTATTCCAGCAGAACTGTTTAAGCAAGGAGGCAGAGAGCTGGAACAAAGCCTTCTGAAAATGGTCACCAGAATATGGGAAGAGAAAAAAATGCCCCAACAATGGAAAGAGGGTATCATGTGTCCCATATATAAGAAAGGAGATAAGATGGAGTGTGGCAACTACAGAGGGATCACACTACGTAATTTGGAATATAAAATACTCTCTAATATATTATTCGACAGAATACTCCCAATCATACAGAGGGAGACGGGGCCGTATCAATGCGGATTCCTTCCTGGGAAGTCAACCATAGATCAAATATTCACCTTAAGACAAATCCTGGAAAAAACAAACGAATACGGAGTTGGAACGCATCACCTCTTTATAGAGTTCAAAGCAGCTTATGATAGCATAAATAGAGAGCAGTTATATCAAGCTCTAGATGAACTGGGAATCTAGAAAGTTGGTAAGGCTGGTGAGAATGACAATGAGCGAAACACAAGGTAGTGTAAGAATAGAGGGAATGATGTCCAACACATTGAGTATTAAAAATGGAGTGGGACAAGGGGATGCATTGGCATGCCTTCTCTTTAATGCCACCCTGGAGAAGGTGATGAGAAACCTTCTGAACAGAGGAACGATCTTCTATAAATCGGTGCAGATACTGGCCTACACAGATGACACAGATATAATAGCAACAACACAAAAAGCAATGGAAGAGACATTTATAGCTCTTGAACAGGCCAGTAGGAACAGGGGGTTAATTATTAATGAACAAAAAACAAAATATATGGCAGCTGGAAAAGCACATAGAAAAAATATGCCAAATGCAATAACAGTGGGCAATTATACATTTGAGAGAGTTGAACATTTCAAGTATTTGGGTTCGACAGTTACACATCTAAATGATACCTTCTTTGAAATTAAGCGCAGAGATTAATACTGGCCAACAGAGTCTATTTTGCCATAACAAGACTTCTATCCTCAAGGCTCCTGACTCGTACTATGAAATTAACTATGTGTAAATCACTTATACGACCAGTGCTTACATATGCCTCTGAAGCCTGGACATTAACAAGTAAATATATTGAAACACTGGATGCATTTGAAAGAAAGGTACTTAGACAAATTATCGGCCCAATCTGTGAAAGAGGAAGATGGAGGAGGAGATACAACCATGAGTTGTATACCATATACAAAGACCAACCCATCAGAAGGATAGTGAAATCATCCTGACTGAGGTGGGCGGGACTTGTGGCTCACATGAATGATACAGAAGTACCAAAAAGAATATTAGAAGGAAAGCCAGGAGGGCAGAGAGGACGTGGTCGACCAAGAGCCAGATGGGAAGATGGAGTAATCGAAGATCTTAGGAAGATGGGCTATAGAAACTGGAGAGTATTGGCAAAGGACCACGAGAGATGGAAGGAAATTGTAGAAGAGGCCAAGGCTCATCATGAGCTGTAGAGCCAAGAAAGAAGAAGAAGAAGAAGAAGAAGAAAAGTATTGGTTTCAATTTTGTTTTAGTCTCGGGTAATAGTGGGTTATGAAGGGGGCACTCCTTTGTAGCTGTTTCTTGAGGCTGGTGGGAGGATTGTGGGTGTGAGGGGAAATGGCACAGGAGATCTGTTTGCAGACTAGGTTTGGGCAATAGTGCCTGTCTGTGAGGCCTTGGTGAGACCCTCAGCACAATGGGCAAGAGATTTCTTCTCACTGCAGATATGCCGTTGCCAGGTGATCAGGATGTGAAGGAAGGATTTTTTGGTGTGAAAATGATGACAGCTGTCAAAATGCAGGCATTGTTGGTAGTTTAATGCGGCCAGAGGTGTGGATGGAGCCATCAAAGAGGAGGAGGTTAACATCCAGGAAGGTGGCATGCTGAGCTGAGGAGGATCAGGTGAAGCGGGAAACAAGGTGTTGAGGTTGTGAATGAATGAAGGTGTCACAGTCCTGAGTCCAAATTATGAAAATATCATCAATGAATGTGAACCAAATTAGAGGTTTGGCATTTGGGAGACTAGAAAAGTCTCCTAGATGGCCCATAAACAGGCTGGCATAGGAGGGTGCCATGCGGGTGCCCATGGTTGTGCCGCAGATTTGTTTGTATACCTCCACTCCAAAGGAGAAGTAGTTGTGAGTTAGTATCAAGTTAGTAAGATGTATTAGGAATGAAGTAGTGGGCATGGAACCTGAACAATGTTGGGAAAGGTAAGACATGGGCATGAAAGATGTTGGTGTATAGGGAGGGAGCATTGTCAGTGATGAGTAGGGATCCAGAAGATAAAGGGGTGAGAATGGAGGAGAGCTGGTGAAGAAAGTGGTTGATGTCTTTGATGTTGGACCTCCTACTCTCTGATGGCTCCATCCACACCTCTGTCCACATTACATTTATCAACTACCAACACTACCTGCATTTTGACAGCTGTCATTTCTTCCACCCAAAATATCCCTCCCATACAATGTGGCTAGATGGGGTGGCGTACCTGCAGAGGCAAGAACTCCCTTGCCCAGTATGCTGAGGGTCTCCTGTGCCATTATCCTCAGATTCCCAATGCTCCCACAACCATCAAGAACCAGCTACAAAGGACCGCCCCCTTCATCATCCATTACTGTCCCAGCTGGAACAACTGCATCCTACCCAGGGCTTTGATTGCACATCATCATGCACTAAATGAGGGACATCCTACCCAAGACGCTTCTCACCCCTCCTAAAGTGGTGTTCCTTCACCCACCCAATCTACATAGCATCCTAGCCCACCCCTGTTCCACTCCCAATCCCTTTGCCACAGGGATTGTATCCATATGAAAGAACCAGCACTTCCTAATACAGTCCTCTTGCAGACTTATCCTATCCCATCAATGGCAAGGCCACCTGTGAAAGCAGCCATTTCATATACTAGCTCTGCTGCAGTCATTGCACAGCTTTTTATATTGCTATGATTACCAACCAGCTATCCACCAGGGTAAAGAGTGACTGCCAAACTGTGGCCAACAGCTTGCTTACAATGGCTGCCTCACTACTCAAGCCCTTTGGATCCTCCCCTCCACCACCAGTTTTTATGGGAATTATTTTTACAACACGTTCTCTATCCCGAAAATAACCCATCCTCAACCTTCGGTAACCTGTTGCCAACAGTTTCCCTCTTCTCTGTACTATGACCACCTCCCTTTTCTCATCTCCCACCCTCTTTGTGTGCCACCCTCTGACAATGCACCCACCTATCTTTCCCTTTCCCTACTCCTATCCATTTTCATTCCCTACTCGCCCCCCCCCCCCCCCCCCTTTCCCATCACCTCCCGCCTCCCTGCCCATCAGCTTCCCAATGCTGTGCCTGTTGGTAGTCCAGTCCTTGCACACTCCACCAGACAGTGCTCTTCTCTCCCGCCACTGATACCCTGCCTTCCCCAGCCCCCTCCAGATTGCTGCTTCCATTCTATGTGACAGCTGCATTCACGTTCGAGCTGCCAGAGAAGCTGATCACGTGTGCGTGAAGTGTGCTTGCTTGCATGGATAAACGTCCGTGTGCTTCCTTTTATGATGAAGGCTTTGGGCAAATGTTAATGTGTAAGTGTCTTTACATTGCACGTGTCTGCAACTCAGTGTATCATATTTACATTAAGTAACAATCTATCTTTTCCTTATATTGATGATATTCCAACCTGGAGTTTCCATTGCTTGAATTTTGAAAATTTACACATTGATTTTTTTCTGATTTTTGCCCTGAGCTAACAGAGCTTTCTTTGCAGGGTGTGTGCTTGTCAGTGTACTGTGTACTGATAATGGAACTTTGGATATGCGTTGTCAAACATTTTTTCTTGATGGCAGAATTTGATATTCTCATCCTGCAGGAGCAGGATCAACAAATACCACTTGCGCAACAGCAGCAATCTCAGCAGGAGCAGCAACAGCAGCAGCAGCAAGGTCCAGGAGGCACTATTCAAGATTGTCAGGCAGCTGGAGGTCCTGGTCCTCAACAGCCGCCAATTGATAACATGGAAGTTGGTCAACAGGAAACCCAAGAAATGCAAGAAAAGTCCCAACTTGAGGTAAACGCTATATTGAAAGCAATTTTAAGAATATTAATCAGAGAATGTCTCTGTTCATCTCATCTGCTTTCTTTAATTTATAAAGTTAGTGTGTATTTGATTATTTCCTTTGGTATTCTTTAATAGTACAGTGAGGCAACAAAAATAATAATTTAAAAAATTTCCAATTTTCACTAATCGTTATGATTAAATTGTGTTACTGAGTTATTCTTAGAGATGGTTATTCATATATACAAGTTTCAACTGGATGCAACCTAAATTAAAACAATTTCAACAGTCAAATGTAACTATATTGTTCCAAAGATATTTTCAAGTCTCAAAGATCTACGATGTATATATGCAGACTGAACCAGTGAATGAAAAGTCTAGGTAGTTTATCCTCCTGAAATTAATGAACTTGTAATTACATCCAGAAAGTTGGTAAAAATCTGTCTTACTAGTGTACCTAATCAACTTTAGGGAATGCAGTGCTATCTGTTGTTTCTGAAAAGTTAAGATGTTAGAAATAATATATTCAGTCTTGCTGTATGTATCCATTTCATCAGGTTTCTTGTGGTCTGATGCCTTATTTATTGATATTAGAGCAGGGTCAGATTCCAAACTTCCGAGACATCATATTTCAAATAGGGAACATAGTGTACACGAGTTACTAACACAACCATAGGCAACATTTAGTAACGGGCCAATTACATCCTTTAAGACAACGAACACAAGATAAACCATTATGGTATATATAAAAAAAAACCACACATAAAAATGCAAAATATTTCTATCAGCTAGTAAAATGAAATTAACAGAACAAGTGTGGGAACGAGGAGTTTTTGGGAAGGGACAAACTAAAAAAAGTTAAGCTTATTCCAAAGCAACAAAAAAATTGAAAAGTAATGGAGACAAATTTCTCTAGAATAAACTGAATGAAAAAATACAGAAAAAATGAAGTTGGAATTGAATAATGCAATTGACCTATTTAGGTCAAATGAAGACTATGATGCCCGACACACTCTTACAAAACAAAAAGATAATCAGAAAATGACACCTCTACATCTACATGGATACTCTGCAAATGACATTTAAGTGCCTTGCAGAGGGTTCATAAAACCACCTTCACAGTAATTCCCTACTGTTCCAATCTTATACAGCACACAGATAAAATGAACACCTGTATCTTTCCATGCGAGCTCTGATTAGCCTCATTTTATTATGATAATCATTTCTCACCGAGTAGATTGGTGTCGACAAAATATTTTAGCATTCGAAGGAGAAAGTTGGTGATAGAAATTTCGTGAGAAGATTCCACTGCAGCGAAAAACGCCTTTGTGTTACTGATGTCCACCCCAAATCCTGTATCACTTCAGTGACACTCTCTCCCCTATTTCACAATAATACAAAACGTGCTGCCCTTCTTTGGACTTTCTTGATGTCAATCCTATTTGGTAAGGATCCCTTACTGCATAGCAGTATTCTATAAGAGGACGGACAAATGCAATGTAGGCAGTCTCTTTAGTAGATCTGTTACATTTTCTAAGTGTTGTGCCAGTAAAAGGCAATCTTCGGTTAGCCTTCCGCACAACATCTCCTATGTGTTCCTTCCAGTTTAAGTTGTTTGTAAATGTAATACCTAGGTATTTCGTTGAATTTACAGCCTTTAGATTTGACTGATTTATAGTGTAATTGAAGTTTAACAGATTTCTTTTAGCACTCATGTAGATGATGGCACACTTTTCATTACTTAGTGTCAATTGCCAATTTTTGCACCATCTTTTCTAAATTGTGTTGCAATTTGTTTTGATCTTCTAATGACTTTAGCAGTCAATAAATGACAGCATCATCTGCAAACAACTTAAGACAGCTGCTCACATTGTCTCCTAAATTGTTCATATAGATAAGGAACAGCAAAGGGCCTGTAGCATGATCTTGGGGAATGCCAGAAATCCCTCCTGTTTTATTTGATGATTTTACTATGGACTGTGACCTCTCTGACAGGAAATCATGAATCCAGTTACATAACTGAGATGATATTCCATAAGTATGCAATTTCTCTACAAGCTGCCTGTGTGGTACCATGTCCAAAGCCTTCTGGAAATCTAGAAATATGAAATCAGTTAATCCCTTGTCAATAGCACTCAACACTTCATGTGAGTAAAGAGATAGTTGTGTTTCACAAGAATGAAGTTTTCTAAATCTGTGTTGACTGTGTGTCAATAGACCGTTCTCTTCGAGGTAATGCATAATGTTCGAACATGATACATGTTCCAAAATCCTGCTGCATATTGACATTAATGACATGGGCCTGTAATTTAGTGGGTTACTCCTGCTATCTTTCTAGGATATTGGTGTGACCTGTGCAACTTTCCAGTCTTCGGGTATGGATCTTTCTTGGGGCGAACGGTTGTATATGATTGTCAAGTATGGAGCTATTGCGTCAGCATACTCTGAAATTTTCCAGAGTAGACCGAATAAAAAATTCAAATACAGACAGTGGAATAAAATTTTTGTTTGACCTATGTAGCTCAAATGTTAACAGTGATACTGAACAATGAAAACCAGTGTTGCAGTTTTCATTGGGCCTATATGACTGAAGCACATACATTGAGACCAGAAATAGCCTGTCCATATGAAGGTAGCCAAACGCAAAATTGAAAACCATCAATCACTGCAAATAAATTTCCAGTCCACAAACAAAACACAAGATCAGAATGAGTAAAAAATATTATAAAAATTAATTTCTAATTGTAGTCAGCTCCAAAGAAGGTCTCTTTTACTTTATAAATAATTGTTTAGGTAATATTTGAAAACTGTTGGAGTACATTGAGAAAGTTCAAAGAAGAGTAGCACATTTTGTATTATTGCAAAATGAAGGAGAGAGTGTCACTGACATGATACAGGATTTGGGGTGGACATCATTAAAACAAAGGTGTTTTTCGTTGCACTGGAATCTACTCACAAAATTTCAATCACCAGTGAGTGTAATTAGAACTTACTGATTGTGTTTGAATTCTCAATCTTTTTTGTGGTCCTTAATGATATGAACATAATAATGAATTAAATGTTTTGAGTCATTCCACATCCATGCATTAGCATGCAAAATTAGATGTATGGAATATGCTTGGCTGCACCTGGGGTGTGAGTTGTGCAGATATCATCCATCTGCTCTGTACCCATTGATTGCTGAAGTCTGGTGGGTGCTTCAGAAGAGTGGGAAGTACATCTTTGATATTTAAGGATATGAGAGCTGTACCAAAAGTTTTTAATAGCTCATAAACCATAAGTCTGGCAACATTGGGATTATTTCAGTTTGAAAGAGCATTATTTCTCAACCTTTGAGCATGTGCTGAGTGGTTCCCCCACCACTGGATTTCAAACCATGCTGTGAACGGTGATTGAAGATGCAGGCAGTACTGAGTCTAACATAGTGGATCTGGCACTCTGCAATTTTCATGAAGTGATTTATTATGACTACAAAAGAAGTTCAATACTGAGGGTGCTCCTCTATGGTACATGTTTTTGTTGGGTGTCCCCCTTCTGGGATCACTGTGGGAAACTGGTTTCATGCATTTTCAAGAGGTTGGGAATCTCTTGAAGATGAACCTCTTCCCGATCACCAGTGATGGCAGTGACCCAAGAAAACATTGATACTGTGAGGAAAATGACCCTCATTACACATTTTGACATTGAAGGGACCCTAAATATTGGATCTGTTGCAGTACACACCATCATTTGTCATCATTTCAGCTTAACCTAAAGATGTACCCGTTGGATACCACATTCCCATACATTAGCCAAAAAATATGCAAGGATGGATTGGTATCCCTGTATGTTTGAAAAATTTTACAACGGGTGTGCCAGAGGCACTTGTAATACTGTCACAGATGACAAGACACATTGTGCCATTATGACCTCAAAACGAAGAGGCAGTCTCAGTATGATGCTTTCCAGGTGAGGAACCACCCACAAAAGCTCAGAAATAGGAGTTCTGGAAAGAATTTGGTTGCTACCTTCTTCACGAAGATGTCTCATCTCACTTAAGTGACCATGGACACATGTCACATAGCAATGCTGAGTCTTATGTGATTTAATGTCTGCCAAAAGTCTTGGCCACACAGAGGCCACAACAACCAAAGTTGAAGAGTGGATACCTTCTTCTGCATGACAACAATGCTCAGCGCACATGGCTGCCAGAACAATGGATTTCTTGGGTAAGGAAAGCACGTGAGTGTTCACCGCCCTGGCTCAGTGTGATTTCTTCGTGTTCCCAAAGATAAAGGAAAAAGTTATAGGCAGCTTCTTTCATCTGATTAAGAGGATATTGAAGTATACATAAGTGCTCTAAGTGACTTCCATAAATAAGCTTGGACTGAGACATTTTTTAAGTAGTTTCAAAGGGTAGAAAAATGTATCCACACATAATACAAAATGTATGTATGTAGATTCCACATCTCCTCCTAAACCACTGGACTAACTTCAGCCAAACTTAGTATGGAAATCACTTACTGTCTGTAAAGAATCATTGTGGGATAAGAACCACCTACCCAACAAAGAGGCAGGGGAGAAAAAGGATTGTAGCCCACGACATGCAAATTCCCATGCTTTAGTCATCCAGTAATTGAGAATGAGAGCACTTAGTGACATGCAGCAAACTTTACATATAATTTCAGACCTTTACAAAACTTTTTAATGCTGACAACCCCAATAAAATTATGAAAGAAAAAAAGTTTATCACTTACACATTTTTGCTACTCAAGCAGCAAAGCTGCCTCATGAAGCACAATGTTTTAACTTATTACTTCTTTACTACTAATTATATTTGCAACACGTTTTGCTGACTGTTTTCACATATTCAGTTGCTGACTGTTTTTCAAATATTCAGTCGGCTTCTCAAGAAAGTGTACACCATAATTTTAAATGTAACACCCTCAGCAATATCTCTGGTAGTGCTCTTGAATCTGTAATTCATGGGCTTTTGCAAAGTGTTTAGATGAACAGTGTGTGAGTTGAATTTTTTGTTTTGTAGATTGCAGTTTAAAATGAGTGCAAAATATCTGAAGCATCACAAGGCAGTGTTCCATGTAAATTATCCAAAGGTACCAAAGCTTTCATACGGAGCCGCTTCTAAAATTCTTAGAAAGTCAAAGAATTTGTCGCAAAGTGAGTCAAATTATATTTAGAGGTTGGAAACTTCTATGATTTACCAGAGAGAAGATTAATGTGGACAACAACAAAAACTCAGGACAATTACAGCCAATTTAAATACTGAAAAAATATGCAATATTTATCAAAATTACCTCTGACATCCTTAAGAAGTTATTTGGTTTGAATGAGGCAAAGTTGATGCTCCAAGAGGATAGTGATCTGAAACATCATAGCAGTTTCTTACAGCATGGAAACAAGACAATGGGGTGTGTCCATGATTGATGCTAAGATGAAGCTTAAAGGTACTTTAAAGGAGCTGTTATATAAAATCAGGGCAGTATGGAGATCGTTACCAAGAGAATATTCAGAAAATCTTGTGGAAAGCATGCCAAAAAGGTGCCAACCTGTAACTGATAATGGCAGTGATTGGATTATTAGTTAATTGTGCAGTTAGTAACAACATGTATTTTCTTGTAAACATGTATTTATAATAGTGTCTTTTATTTCGTACACATAATGGTGTCCACTTTCTTATGGAACTGACTGTACCACTGAATGTACCAGCAAAATTATATCATTGTATGACACACAGTTCAGGAGATACATCAGATTTTGTGATACATGAAAACCTGCCATGTCATGCATGACTTTTAACTTATTACTTCTTTACTACTAACTCTGTTTACAACATAGGCAATAGCCACATACCATTGGATGTACCTGCAAAATTAAATCAGTGCACCACATGTGGTTCAGGAGACTGGTGTCATAAACATTGAGCTGCATGAAAAAGAAACTGCAGGGTTTAATTCGCTATGTACAGATGAAATATGTGTAATATATGTTAGATACATGTGAAATGTATTTGACATGTGCACATGTGGGCAAAGCCATGGATAAAAGCCCATCTTAAACCCTTCAAACAATTTCAGTGAAATTTGGTACATATGCTAGTTGTGATATGGAAAGAAATACTGTGGGGGAGAGAACCACCAGCCTCCTATTGGGATGAGTGTGATAACATGGAGAGAGATAGGAGAAAGGGGAAATGGACAGAAAAAAGAAAAGAGTAGTAGATGGACAGAGACAGGGGAGGGAGAGAGAGCGCGGGGAGGGGAGAAGATGAACAAAGGGAGGGGAGAAGGAGATGGACAGAGAAAGGGAAGAGGAGAAGATAAACAAGTAGAGAGGGCAGGAGGTGTGGGACAGAGTGGGGGGGGGGGGGGGGGGGGGGAATGGATGGAGGTGATGGACAGAGAGGGGTGAAGGAGGATATGGACAGAGAGGGGCAGAAAGAGGAGATGGACTGATAGAAAATTGGAATAAATACATACCCGGGCAATGCCAGGTACTCTGCTAATTTAAATAAAAAAGTCTGGATTTCTGTTAAAAACTTTTAGCATAACCCTAATATTTAGAAAGGGCATCCAAATTATTCTCATGGAAGATTCCATTTAATCTAAGTGGATTGACTCTCACAGCTTCTTGGGGTTGGCCTTAATACAGCCACTTACTGCAGCACTACCTTGAGCACATCACTCTTGGACTAGTCACTTAACATCTTTGTTCTCAGTAGATGTGATGCTGCACTAGATGCTTTCTGAGAGTTGAGACTCTTGCATAGAGACTTTACAGACAGACAATATTCTGCCCAGATACCCCAGAATCAGATTTGTCATACAATTTCTTATAGAACAAAGACTTTGCCATTGTGCACAAGCCAATTTGTCAGCACTCCTGTCATTGCACAAACCTTGAAACACTCAGTCACATTCTTTGCCAGTGCTTAAAAGTAATATTTGTTGTACTCTGAGATGAAGGATACCCTCATCTCCTTACCACCCAATGTACACAATAAACTAGTCCATTCCTTAGCCATTCCTGATTCCAATTAATTTCCCCATGAACCATGGACCTTGCCGTTGGTGGGGAGGCTTGCGTGCCTCAGCGATACAGATAGCCGTACCGTAGGTGCAACCACAACGGAGGGGTATCTGTTGAGAGGCCAGACAAACGTGTGGTTCCTGAAGAGGGGTAGCAGCCTTTTCAGTAGTTGCAGGGGCAACAGTCTGGATGATTGACTGACCTGGCCTTGTAACACTAACCAAAACGGCCTTGCTGTGCTGGTACTGCGAACGGCTGAAAGCAAGGGGAAACTACTGCCGTAATTTTTCCCAAGGGCATGCAGCTTTACTGTATGGTTAAATGATGATGGCGTCCTCTTGGGTAAAATATTCCGGAGGTAAAATAGTCCCCCATTCGGATCTCCGGAGGGGACTACTCGAAATGACGTCATTATCAGGAGAAAGAAAACTGGCGTTCTATGGATCGGAGCGTGGAATGTCAGATCCCTTAATCGAGCAGGTAGGTTAGAAAATTTAAAAAGGGAAATGGATAGGTTAAAGTTAGATATAGTGGGAATTAGTAAAGTTCGGTGGCAGGATGAACAAGACTTTTGGTCAGGCAAATACAGGGTTATAAATACAAAATCAAATAGGGGTAATGCAGGAGTAGGTTTAATAATGAATAAAAAAATAGGAGTGCGGGTAAGCTACTACAAACAGCATAGTGAACACATTATTGTGGCCAAGATAGACACGAAGCCCACGCCTACCACAGTAGTACAAGTTTATATGCCAACTAGCTATGCAGATGACGAAGAAATTGAAGAAATGTATGATGAAATAAAAGAAATTATGCAGATAGTGAAGGGAGACAAAAATTTAATAGTCATGGGTGACTGGAATTCGGTAGTAGGAAAAGGGAGAGAAGGAAACATAGTAGGTGAATATGGATTGGGGGGAAGAAACGAAAGAGGAAGCCGCCTGGTAGAATTTTGCACAGAGCACAACTTAATCATAGCTAACACTTGGTTCAAGAATCATAAAAGAAGGTTGTATACATGGAAGAAACCCGGAGATACTGACGGGTTTCAGATAGATTATACAATGGTAAGACAGAGATTTAGGGACCAGGTTTTAAATTGTAAGACATTACCAGAGGCAGATGTGGACTCTGACCACAATCTATTGGTTATGAACTGTAGATTAAAACTGAAGAAACTGCAAAAAGGTGGTAATTTAAGGAGGTGGGAACTGGATAAACTGAAAGAACCAGAGGTTTTACAGAGTTTCAACGAGAGCATAAGGGAACAATTGACAGGAATGGGGGAAAGAAATACAGTAGAAGAAGAATGGGTAGCTTTGAGGGATGATGTAGTGAAGGCAGCAGAGGATCAAGTAGGTGAAAAGTCGAGGGCTAGTAGAAATCCTTGGGTAACAGAAGAAATATTGAATTTAATTGATGGAAGGAGAAAATATAAAAATGCAGTAAATGAAGCAGGCAAAAAGGAATACAATCGTCTCAAAAATGAGATTGACAGGAAGTGAAAAATGGCTAAGCAGGGATGGCTAGAGGACAATTGTAAGGATGTAGAGGCTTGTCTCACCAGAGGTAAGATAGATACTGCCTACAGGAAAATTAAAGAGACCATTGGAGAAAAGAGAACCACTTGTATGAATATCAAGAGCTCAGATGGAAACCCAGTTCTAAGCAAAAAAGGGAAAGCAGAAAGGTGGAAGGAGTATATAGAGGGTCTATACAAGGGCGATGTAATTGAGGGCAATATAATGGAAATGGAAGGGGATGTAGGCGAAGATGAAATGGGAGATATGATACTACGTGAAGAGTTTGACAGAGCACTGAAAGACCTGAGTCGAAACAAGGCCCCGGGAGTAGACAACATTCCATTAGAACTACTGACAGGCTTGAGAGAGCCAGTCCTGACAAAACTCTACCATCTGGTGAGAAAGATATATGAGACAGGCGAAATACCCTCAGACTTCAAGAAGAATATAATAATACCAATCCCAAAGAAAGCAGACGTTGACAGATGTGAAAATTACCGAACTATCAGTTTAATAAGTCAAACCTACGTTTCTAGCATTTGTAGACTTAGAGAAAGCTTTTGACAATGTTGATTGGAATACTCTCTTTCAAATTCTGAAGGTGGCAGGGGTAAAATGCAGGGAGCGAAAGGCTATTTACAATTTGTACAGAAACCAAACGGCAGTTGCAAGAATCGAGGGGCATGAGAGGGAAGCAGTGGTTGGGAAGGGAGTGAGACAGGGTTGTAGCCTCTCCCCAATGTTGTTCAATCTCTATATTGAGCAAGCAATAAAGGAAACAAAAGAAAAATTCAGAGTAGGTGTTAAAATCCATGGAGAAGAAATAAAAACTTTGAGGTTTGCCGATGACATTGTAATTCTGTCAGAGGCAGCAGAGGACTTGGAAGAGCAGTTGAACGGAATGGATAGTGTTTTGAAAGGAGGATATAGGATTAACATCAACAAAAGCAAAACGAGGATAATGGAATGTAGTCGAATTAAGTTGGGTGATGCTGAGGGAATTCAATTAGGAAATGAGACGCTTAAAGTAGTAAATGAGTTTTGTTATTTGGGAAGCAAAATAACTGATGATGGTCGAAGTAGAGAGGATATAAAATGTAGACTGGCAATGGCAAGGAAAGCGTTTCTGAAGAAGAGAGATTTGTTAACATTGAGTATAGATTTAAGTGTCAGGAAGTCATTTCTGAAAGTATTTGTATGGAGTGTAGCCATGTATGGAAGTGAAACATGGATGATAAATAGTGTGGACAAGAAGAGAATAGAAGCTTTTGAAATGTGGTGCTACAGAAGAATGCTGAAGATTAGATGGGTAGATCACGTAACTAATGAGCAGGTATTGATCAGAATTGGGGAGAAGAGGAGTTTGTGGCACAACTTGACAAGAAGAAGGGACCGGTTAGTAGGACATGTTCTGAGGCATCAAGGGATCACAAATTTGGCATTGGAGGGCAGCGCGGAGGGTAAAAATCGTAGAGGGAGACCAAGAGATGAATACACTAAGCAGATTCAGAAGGATGTAGGTTGCAGTAGTTACTGGGAGATGAAGAAGCTTGCACAGGATAGAGTAGCATGGAGAGCTGCATCAAACCAGTCTCAGGACTGAAGACCACAACAACAACAATATTTAATGGTGGTGGTGGTGGTGGTGGTGGTGGTGGTGGTGGTGGTGGTGGTGTTGCTGTGACTTTCGAAGATATTAGTTTCAAATCACAAAATAATGATCAAAAATGGGGAAATGCCCATCACAGTAATTTTTAAGAGTATTAGACTATTTCAAAGCAATGTCTCTTGGAGGTGTTTATGTATGATGCTATTATTTCTTGATATTCAAGAAATGAGCTTATGGAATTAAATAGTTTAGGTAAAATAAAAATATAGATGAACTATTTTCTAAACTTGTACTTAAAATGCAGATAGAGGCAACGCAGAGTCCAGAAGAGGCATTAATAATGAAAAAATCTTATTGGAAATAGATAGTCCTTAATTACTACTACAGTATCACTAGAGAGGTAAAATTACTGCACTGCAGGAAGTTTCAGTCAGTCTGGCAAGTGCTAAGGATCGCGTAATTCTGGATGTACATTTGAGTCTGTTCTTGTAGTCTGTCATACTAAGATTTTCATGAAGTCAAGTATTTGAAACCATCACTAGAAGATATCAACACATTTTAGCTACCACTACCACAGATTTTTTTTCTGTAGTCAGTCAGCATTTATAAAAAGAAGATGTAGAATTCCCAACAAAAGCCTCAGGAAAAATCTGTCTTTTTAATAAATCTATATTCATACCCATTTTTGAGGAATCCAGATTCATTACCAGTGTACAAACCTCACCCAAATCTTTAGTAACAGGTATGAAAAAATTATTGAATTCAGAAACTTTAATGGTAAATCATGTACATACCATGTAGCTAGTAGCCACTTACACAGGTGGTACATCTAACTATTGAAAATGATATGTCAGAACATAGCTGCTGATAACAGAACATTACATTGTAACTTGGGAACTGGCAACATGTGCAATTCTTTCACATTTTCAAGTGAAATAAGAGAATTTTGTTCTGAGCTGAAATTGTTGCATGACCTTTTAGTTATTCAGTGCTGTTCCCCACGTAAATGTTCAAAGATACATAGATATGGCACTGTTACCTTAAAAAAATGACATACTGTTCATGGAGATTAAGTGACTGATTGATTATGTTCTTTTAATTTTTTATATTTTTTGACACAGTTACATCAGAATTTCAGAGTGCTGTCACAAGATTCAACCAGCCAGTGGTCATGTTTGGACTAAAAGGACATGCTTATAGCATGTGTACTTAGTGTGAAGATGACCCATGTCTGGTTGAAACTGATTAAGGCATTCTGAAATACTCATGTGATTATGTCATGAAAGATATAAAAAATACAATAAAGCTATTATGTCACATATAGTCCATGATAATACACACACAATAATATGTGTGGGTGCTGGTCTCAATATTGCTTGCATACTTGGATTCTTAGGTGAAATGGCCCAAGAAACCAGTAAAACAAAAATTGTTAAATAATTTTATGGTTATGTTTCATGTGGACATTGCACAAAAACATTTACTGTATATTAGGCAGTGTGTATTCCAGTGTAAGGAAGGTAAGATCAAGCAATAGTAAAAAATCCACTTATTATGAAAAGGATAGATTGCTACACACCATATTGCATTTTGAGTTTGTGACTCAACATCTCCACTATATGGTGAGCAGCAATCTATCCATAGTAGATTTTCCATTGTTGCCCAAAAGCATTGACGTGTTGCATAATTACATATATAAGGTCCAGGGTGTGAAAATGACATGGCATTGAAATAATAGTTCTCTCCCACAATGTAGTTTATTCATCATTCCATGTAACATTTCACATATTTTTGCAGTATGGCAGGTAAATATAATAACAAATAACTTAGAGCTCATCACTTATTACAAAGAGCTCCTCTAGGTGGTAACTCAAGCAATGTCAAAAACAGTATATAAAAGTCTGACTTGAACTGATTTAAACTCAATTGGCACCAAACAGTCGTAATATATGACGCATAATTGTTTCTTGAGTTTTCCAGATCATTCCTTATGTGAAAATAATACTAAGATGATGGTTTTTAGGATTCTGTATCAGATTTAGTTCGTAGAATGTCTCTTGGAGACAGGTACTCATATGAAGATTTTTAGTAATAATAGCTGATAACAAAGGATATTAAATTTGCAGACATAAAAATTGGAAACTTCCTGTTATGTTGCAATATCAATTACAAATTGATAGAAAAATAAATAAAAAAGTGAATATATAAACATATTCATCATCTCCATTTGAAACAGAGTGGTAAAAATAACAAAATTAACGAAGATTTCTTTTCAAATAGCAAAATGAATGTAAGATTTGTTTTCAGAGAAATTACTGTTAATTATTTATGTACTAATTGTCAAGTGCAAGATTGAAGTATGAGAATATATTGATACATAAACAGAAATTTATCTTTGCAGAAAAATTGCACCAAATGACTGGAAAACTCCTTGAACACCCCCAATTATTGAACATATAATTTACTTTATGAAAATAGATTCAAATATGTATGTAAGGTAAAGTCTCATTTGTTTTCAGAACAATTTTGATAAAAAAAAATGTTGTAATTGTTCCAAACCAAGCACATACAGACAATAATGGACACAACACTTTATTATGTCTAGAAATAACTTGTGCAAGAAGACACTTGCCATGGTACGGGTACACTTCTAGTCTGGCAATCCTAGTCAGAATGTCACCACGTACCTGAGGGCGAAGTTGGCTGGCTGTTGACCATCTGGTAGAGTGCACATGGGAGAGGCTGCGTGCATCCGTGAGCGGCGGCCTCTGCTGATCCTAGTGTCTTCGAATTTCCATGGTGCACCTTACAACTGTGCGCTTGGATCTCAGTTGTGGACTCTGTGTGGTTTCCTACAGTGATATACTCGTAAAATGAAATTAAGTTTTTATAAGTAGGCTACTACTACTTTTTGTTTAAAGCTGTTGGTGACATTCATAAAGTAATAGCTCATGTGTAGTATTTCATATTAGTAACAATAAATTATAATTTCAGTACCCATCATGAGACGAGTTCTGTTTTTTTTCTTTTAAAGAATGATGTCTTTTTGTCCATATAGACTTTTATGGTTGTTTCCATAGTAGTCTTCGCATCTGGGCCCTATACATAGTTGTTCTTCTGAAAGTTGGTTACAATTTGTCTAATTAGAGGAGGACTGGTATGAATTTTTGCATGCATTATGCTCAAAATAGATTAAGAGTAGAAAAAATTACTAATAGATCACATACAGGAACAATTCAGTAAAATACACAACACATGGGTACATAGAAAATGAACTAATACTCAAAGAAAAAACTTTTGTAACTTCCATTAGTGGCTTTTCTCCCAGTTGTGGTCTGACGACTGGCACAAGTAAGGTTTAAAAAAATGTATAAATAATATTTTCAGTTGAATGCAAGAATCATTGAATAACTTTAAGAATTTGATCCCCCACTTTACACTATTTACAAATACTAGACAAAGAGTCACCAAGAAAAGTTAGTTTCATAAAAGACTTATCCAATAAAAACACAGAGTGACAGTTATTGAACTATATAAAATAAAATCATCATAACTTTTGATCAGTTTGTGTTAGGATGTGAAGAGTTGAAGGAAAAAACCTGATAAGTCTGAAGTTCCAAAATTTCTGTTTTATTCATAATTTAATAGACCAGCCAGTGTAGTTTTAGCTCGTTTTACAGAACTGGTCAAAAACCTGATGAGTCCAGAGATATTCAGGTATGTTGTAAGCATGTGCAGGCGAAAAACATTATAAGTCCACACAAAACAGGGGAATATCCTGACAAGTCCAGAGAATGCGATGATAAAATTTTATGACTTAATGATTCCCAGCCCACGCAGGTCTGTTTTCACTAATGTTATTGTTGCTTTATCATTGTTGCCACAGTCATTGTTGTGTATAAGTTGGCCATTATTGTTAGCTTTGTCGAGTTTGTGAATGAAGTTGGATCTAGCATTGTATTCTGTCAGTGTAAAATGAATAAAGAAGACAGTGCCTCATGTATTTGCGAAGAAAACTATAGAATGTCATCAAATAATCTGACAAAGAAAAGGAAGAACTATGGCCATGTTAGAGATGCCTCCAAATGTTTAAGATTGCAGTCACATGAAACAGGAGAACCATGTAAGTGCATAAACAATTGTTTTGACATTGTCAGTGATGAAAATAAGAAGAATATTATTAATAACATGAACCACTTTCAAAATGATGATGAAATAAACCTCTATTTAAGTCGTTTAATCAAAGTGGTCCCTGTACAGCGCAGGCGTCCTAGAAGAGAAGAGCAGGAAGCAAAGTTTTGTGATGCATCTTATAAATTCAGTGTTTGTATTACCATTAATGGAAGTGTCCAAGAAGTACATGTGTGCAAGCAAGCATTTATGTAATTACATGGAATAAAGAAGGGCAAGGTAGATCATTTACTGAAGAAACTTAAATCTGGA